>NC_133114.1:20081573-20381573 GCF_022965805.1 Primulina eburnea | reverse complement strand
AGCAGAAAACTTCTTCCTACAATAAAATCACACAAAAAATGTGTCAATTAAGCACGTTGGAAGTGATAACAACGAGAGATATGACAACAAAAAATGCAACTATTATGAACCTATCAAATCTCCCAC
The DNA here is from genome assembly GCF_022965805.1 of Primulina eburnea. Lineage (NCBI taxonomy): Eukaryota > Viridiplantae > Streptophyta > Magnoliopsida > Lamiales > Gesneriaceae > Primulina > Primulina eburnea. Next base: position 20,381,447 of record NC_133114.1, on the reverse strand, counting down.
ACCTAAATCATGCTTGTCCTCAAGCATAAAAGAGTTCAATTCATTATCTCAAATCATTATCCTCTTTCTGCTTCATTCACTTGTCCGCAAAATATTTTTTCATGCACCAAAGCAATTTAGTTGTTAAGCATCTAACTACCAACATCATGAGCAATTACTTCCATCCGAATGTGTAGAAATAAAAATGTATAGAGTCCAAACACTCCTCACAGGATTCACTCATTTCACTCGTAAGTGTATAGGTATGTATCAAAGAGTTCTCATGTCAAAACACTGAAAATTTTTACCATAAGCTTGCAAATATATCACATCCTCTACCAAATGAATGGATTAAAATGCACAAACAAGGGCTGTAAATGGGTTGTACCGTGGCTATAGGTCAGGTAGGAAAGAAGGCACAATGGGTTTACAGAATTGAAGAAATCATACCCACTTTTCACAAAGACAATTGCATCCAAATAATAACATATGCATATTCAATCTCATTATAGAATCCAAGAGCATTTATTATTTTCATTTTTTCTTATTTTTTATCTTTGCTCTTTGTTTTTTCCCTTTTTTTTTCCCTTTTTTTTACATTCCGACTTTTCATTTTTTCTTTTTTTTTTCTTTTGACAATGACTCTGAGCATTAATCACTCGATCACAACAATTTGCACTTTCTTGGCTCAAAGCGATGCTAAATGCGAAAAAATTTGTATGATTCTCCAATTCAGGGTTCAAATAGAGGAATAACCAACAAAAGAGATTTATCATGGCTGGTAACGTGGTTATTTTCCAACAAATAGGCTCAGGCTCGAACTTGGCTCACTAGGGGTAATTGAATCAGGGTAGGCTCAAAAGAACGGCACTGATGATGCGAAAGAAAACAGTTTGGACCTAATGCCCTTTACTTTGTTTATGCACCTAATACATCACCAGGTATCAACAAAAACATGTATAACAATGCAAGTTCTAGAAAAATCAACAATGTATGACTAACACACAATCAACAAAATTGGAGCATGATATGATGATTTGCTCATAGGCCCAAAGCTCACAAAAAAAAAATGGTATGTGTGTTAGACCCCATACACTTATCATTTCAACACATCATCCAGAGCAACTACCCATAAATGTAGCAGTAAGAATGCCAAATCAGTTGCACACAAAGAAGACATCAGTTTTTTTTTAGACTCGCATCAGAGGCATTCAAGATTCAAATGAGAGAGATAACGAATAAACACTAAATACATTATGGATCAAACAAATTTACTCTACCATATATATTTTTTTTCTCTTATATATATATATATTTATTCAACATGCCCAAAAAAAATGAGAAAAATAGAAAGTGAAAATAGAAATAAAACTATATACCCTCCCACACCTATATGTGGCAATGTCCTCAATGACACAAAAATTAGATGCACAACATAGACAGTAAAAGCAAGCAAGGGCAGTTAGAGAACTCCCCTGAAAATTGTTGAGCAACGTAAAGCAAGGCGTCTTATTGCTGTGGTGGAGGGAATGGTGGGTCGAATCCCATGAGTTTGTAAAATGCAAGCTGGTTTTGTTCCATACGGTGCAAACGCTGGGTGATCTCATCAAGCTCCACGTCAAATCGTCGACGGGGAGGTGCGGACGAAGTGGGTGGAGGCTCACGTGAATCCAAAGGCTCCGGCGAGTCATCTGATTCATAGTGGGTGTGGCTGGAACGTGCCTCTGCAGTACCTGGTGGACAAAAAGTGAAGGCTCCATGGAATTGTGCTATAAGTTCCATATTTTCTAAACAACGCAGATCCAAAGGCTCCATAGAATAAGCTATATGAAGGTTATTATTATTGAGATCAATCAAATTCAAATTAATAGCAAGGGCAGTGATCAAAGACCCAAGAATCAGATGAAGTTTGTGCGCAACCACACTAACAAATTGTGAAACTAACCAGTAGCCGAGGTTCACTTTAATTCGGTTTTGCATACACCACAGGAAAAAGAACTCAGCTTTCGTCAACACACCCGCAAAAAACTTACGACCCGAAAAAGTAAACGCCAAGAATCTATGAATATATTTACATGCCGTATTATGTAGATGATAATCTTTGGATTTACTTGGGTCGTAGTCGTTTTGTGTGGAACAAGCCCGATAGAAAACAATGGGATTAAATTGATCTTGAAAATCACATGCACTAGTCAAATATTCATCAGAGTGTGCAAAGTCTTCGGTGATAAAACCGAAAGCAAGATTAAGTTCAGTAATCGAAAAGTGAAAAGTGCGACCCATCAATCGAAAGCGGACTACCCTGGGCTGGAAAGCGTGAAATTGTCAGGTTTAGTGAATTCGAACGTTGCATAAAACTCACGTACAAGTTCAATATAGGCAGGGCAAGTGATTGCAAAGTAAGGCGCCCACCCAATATTGTTGATTAATTCAAACACCTCATTTCGAATATTTAAAACTTCCAAGGTCGGGTGATGAATATACTTGCAGGGGATGACTTGTTTTTGACATAGAGCCTTATACCTATTCTTTTCAGTTTTCCTAGTAAAGGTTAAATGTCCGTGTAAATCCGAATCGGCAGGTGGTAGGACGTTCAAACCCTTTCCCATTCTAGCCCTCTTTCGCCCTGACGAAGAACTCGGGGTGCCTACTTTCTTATTCGATGCTTGAGAATCCGGGTGCATTCTATCAACAATTTATAGACTCTACACAATTATCCCACAACCAACGACAAACACAAGAACAAGCACAAAATAAACTAGTAATAATAGGTGCACACAATGATACCCAATTGACAACGAAACGAATAAGTTAACAAAGCACCATCTAAACACATATAATCGAAATAAGAAGGGTGTCGGAGAGATATCACCTAAATTGCGTGACGGCTTTGCGTGGCGGCTGTGCGCTGGTGGTGCTGGCGGCGGCGCTTGAGAAGGAGGCGCTGATGGTGCTGGAGTTGCAGAGTGGGTGTGGTGTTCAGACGAAAGTGAAGGGAAAATCTGTGCGACGGGGAAGGTGGCGCGATTGGTAGACGTTGCGAGAGAAAAGCGCTGTGCTAAGCGGAGGGATGCGCGAACTGGTGTTTGGGGCGGCGCTGGAGAGTACAGACGGGATGGGTAGCATCGGTGTTTGGGTTGCCGATGGGATGGGTAAGGTGTGAGACGCTGAGAGATATGGCGCGTGGTGGGAAGCGCTGTTCTGGAAGTGCACCAGGCGATGACCGAGAGATGGAGGCGATGGGAAGAAAAAACCTGCAAGAAATTTGGCAAGGGGAAGGGAAAATAGGGGGAGGAAAAGGGGAAAACACGATTTCAATTTAATTGAGTTGCAAACCCTTTTGTATTGTGTGATATCAGAAGAGGTGTTTGGGTAAGGCGTGATCACGCCTTAACCGAATACCTCCTCTGTGTTTTGCACCAAAAAAATTATCTATTTTTTTTTTCCGTGTCTTTTTCGTTTTTTTTTTTTAAAAAATTGATAATAATAAAAAAAAAGGGGCAGAGGATGTGTTCAAACAGGGCGTGATCACGTCTTGTCGAAATACATCTTCTGTATTTTGCACCTTAAAAAAAATGATAATAATACTAAAAAGGGGCAGAAGATGTGTTCAAACAGGGCGTGATCACGCCCTATAAAAGGATCTCTTCTGCACAAAAATAAACCAAACTTATAAATATGAAAAGAAACAAAAAACAAAAAAAAATAAATTAATAAATTGGGTTGCCTCCCAAAAGCGGAATTTTTTTACGTCGTTATGCTCGACATTCTTCGTCCCATCAACTTTAGAATATTGGGGTTTTTCCAACTCGATTTCAAGTACTTGGGACGCGCTTTCATCTTCATGTAACACCTTCAATCGATGTCCATTCACTTTGAATGTTTTATCAGTATCCAAACTCTTGATTTCCACTGCACCATAAGGGAACACATGAGTAACAACAAATGGACCAATCCATTGGGAACGAAGCTTACCTGGCATAAGTTTTAGCCGAGAATTGTACAGTAGTACTTTTTGACCAACGCTAAATTGCTTTCGCAAAATCGCGTTGTCATGGAACAACTTCGTTTTTCTCCTTGTAGATTCTCGAATTCTCATATGCCTCCAATCTCATCTCCTCTAACTCTTGTAGTTGCAATTTTCTCGATGCCCCCGCCTCTTCCAAGTTTATATTGCAGTTTTTAACTGCCCAATATGCCCTATGTTCAATCTCCACGGGCAAATGACATGATTTCCCAAAAACTAACCTGTAGGGAGACATCCCTATTGGTGTTTTGTATGTAGTTCGATAGGCCCAAAGTGCATCATCTAAACGGAAGCTCCAATCTTTTCTTCCCGGATTGACGGTCTTTGCTAGGATAGACTTGATCTCCCGATTGGAAACTTCGGCCTGGCCATTCGTTTGTGGATGATAGGCAGTGGCCACTCTATGATGTACCCCATATTTTTTCAACAAAGCTTCAATTGTTCGACTGCAAAAATGGATTCCTTGATCACTTATTAGCGCCCTTGGGATACCAAACCTACTAAAAATGTTAGATTTGATGAAATCTGCAACAACCTTGGAATCGTTAGTCCTAGTGGGTTTTGCTTCCACCCACTTCGAAACATAATCTACTGCCAATAATATGTAAAGATAACCTCCTGATGAAGGGAATGGTCCCATAAAATCCATGCCCCAAATATCAAAAATATCACATACAAGGGTTTTGGGGCATTTCATTTCTATGGGACAAAGATCCCGTTCTTTGACATTGTTCACATCTTTTACAAAACAAATAGGCATCCTTAAAAATTGTCTCCCAATATAAACCACAATCCAAAGTTTTCCTAGTAGTCCGTTTCGGTCCAAAATGGCCACCACATGCATAATTATGACAGAAAGTCAAGATTGACTTATGTTCAATTTCAGGTACACACCTCCTAATAACTTGATCAGCACAAAATTTCCATAAATGAGGTTCGTCCCACACATAATACTTTGTCTCACAACGAATTTTCACTTTACGAGACTTGCTAAGATCATTAGGTAAAATTCCGGTAACCAAGTAATTAACTATGTCTGCATACCAGGGATTCATACCTTTCACTTGAAATAACTGCTCATCAGGAAAAAATTCGGAAACAGGCAAAACATTATCTTCGTTCACCAACCTACTCAGATGATCAGCTACTGGATTCTCAATTCCTTTCCGATCCTTGATCTCGATGTCGAATTCTTGGAGTAAGAGTATCCACCTTATCAACCTCGGTTTTGACTCTTTTTTTGTCAACAGATATTTCAAAGCTACATGGTCAGAAAACACAGTTACTTTAGAGCCTAGCAAATATGATCGAAATTTTTCTAAAGCAAAAACAATTGCTAAAAGCTCCTTTTCTGTAGTGGTGTAATTGCACAGCGCAGAGTCCAATGTTCTTGAGGCATAGTATATGACATGACTCTTCTTATCAACTTTCTGGCCTAGAACAGTCCCCACAGCATAATTACTCGCATCACACATGATTTCAAAGGGCAAATTCCAGTCAGGTGGTTGGATAATAGGCGCTATGGTCAACATGTTTTTTAGCTTGTTAAAAGCCTCCTTGCAATCTTCTCCAAACTCGAAAGGTACATCTTTTTGGAGCAACTTGGACATCGGTAGAGCTATCTTTGAGAAATCCTTAATAAACCTGCGGTAAAAACCTGCATGTCCAAGAAAACCTCGAATTCCCTTAACGTTAGTGGGGTAGGGTAAATTTGTGATTAAATCAACCTTTGCTTTATCAACCTTAATACCCCTAGAGGAAACCACATGTCCTAATACAATGCCTTCGGTCACCATAAAATGACACTTTTCATAATTCAAAACCAGATTGGTTTCCATGCACCTTTTCAAAATCTTGGACAAGCGACTCAAAAAATTGTCAAATGAATCCCCATAGAGAGTGAAATCATCCATAAATACCTCAATACAGTTCTCAATATACTCTGAAAAAATACTAAGCATGCACCTTTGAAACGTACCTGGAGTATTACAAAGTCCAAAAGGCATACGTCTGTAGGCAAATGTTCCAGCATGTAAAAGTTGTCTTCTCCTGATCCTCCTGAGCAATGACTATCTGGTAATAACCTGTTTTCTTTGGTACGACATGGATCGGACTCACCCATTTACTATCCGAAATTGGATAGATTATGCCTTCATCTAAAAGCTTGAGAATCTCTTTCATTACCACTTCTTTCATTATCGGATTCAGTTTTCTTTGGAATTCTCTTACCGATTTGGCATCATCCTCTAAACGGATTCTATGCATGCAGATGGAAGGGTTTATGCCTTTGATGTCCGCCAATGTCCAACCAATTGCGGTCTTATGTTCTCTGAGAATTGTGGTTAATCTCTCTTCTTGCTATTCAGTTAACCTCTTCGAGATGATCACAGGCAAAGTTTCATTGTCTCCCAAATAGATATACTTCAAATGATTTGGCAAATCTTTCGATTCCAATTTGGGTGCCTGCAAAACAGATGGTAGCAATTTCTTGTGAGGGATTAATATTTCGGTTTCTAAACTTGGAACCACAGTTTGTGAGTCCTCATCAGTTTCGGAAATTTCCCAAGCTTCAGCTATCTCTCCTTCCACCTCCAACTGTGCCTGCATGTGAAAATTGTCAATCTCATATGTCTCCTCAAAACATTCTTGCACAATTGAATCAACAATATCAATCGAACATATAGAGTGGTTTTCATTTGGGTATTTCATAGCATCAAAAATACTAAATTTCACAATCTCCCCGTCGAATTCGACGGAAAGAGTACCCTCTTCCACATCAATCTTGGTTCTAGCAGTTTTCATGAAAGGTCTCCCCAATATAATCGGAGCTGAAATCGCAGTGGAGTCTTCTTCCATTCGCAATATGTAGAAATCCGCAGGAAATATCAATTCTTTAACCTGTACCAGAACATCCTCCACAACTCCTTCAGGGTAAGCATTAGATCGGTCAGCTAATTGAATCACCACTCTAGTTTCCTTTAAAGGACCCAAGTTCAGAGCACGGTATATTGAATAGGGCATGACATTAATGGATGCGCCTAAATCTAGCATAGCACGCTCAATTTTCAGATTTCCAATAACACAAGGCATTGTAAACATACCTGCCTTGCATTTGTTTGGCAGTGACTTCTTAATAACCGCAGATACACTTTCCCCCACGCTTACTTTTTCATCACTTTTAAACCTCCTCTTGTTAGTGCACAAATCTTTTAAAAATTTAGCATACCTTGGAATTTGTTTGATGGCATCTATAAGAGGAATATTGATCTCCACCTTTCTAAAGGTTTCCAACACTTCTTTCTCGTAATCCATTTTCTTGGACTTTTCCAACCTGGAAGGAAATGGAGGAACAACCGCATTCGAAATAGTAGATGATAAAGGCTTAGAATTTACCTTTGGTTCTTTTTCAGATTCTCCTTTGATCTCTTCATTTGTGCTTTTTTCTTCAGTAACTTTTGTTGGTGAAGTGTTCTTTTGGTCGATCTCCTTTCCACTCCTTAATACCATGGCACTTGCATTTTCTTTTGGATTAACCACTGTTTGCGACGGTAATTTTCCAGAATTCTGGGCTTCCAACTTGCTGAATGATGTAGCGATCTGCGTGATCTGGGTTCCTAGATTTTGAATGCTGGCCCTCGTTTCCTGTTGAAATTTTTGAGTATTTTCAGCTAAGGCCTTTACAATTTCGTCTAAAGACATACTTGAGGTGGATGTTTGTTCGGGTGCGTGTTGTTTGTTCCAATTTTGCTGTGGATATCCTTGTTGGCCTCCTTGATTCTTATAGCTGAAATTTGGGTGATCCCTCCATCCTGGATTGTAGCTATTAGAAAATGGATCATATCGACGCTGGGGCTGCCCAGGAAATCCACCAATTGCATTGGCTTGTTGTGTGGGTTCCTCTTGTAGTGACGAACACATATCTGTAGGATGTCCCACCATAGCACATACACCACAAGTTTTTACCTGTTGCACTTGTCCTGCAACCAACTTTTCCAAAAGAGAGGTCAAAGAATCTAATTTTTGGTCGATAGGAGTAACACTTACCTCATTGACTTGTCGTGGAGGGTTGTCTTGCCTAGTACTGAACTGTTGTGCATTGGCAGCCATGTTGGAGATTAGAGCTCGTGCCTCTTGAGGCGTTTTGTTCACCAATGCACCACCACTTGCAGTATCAATCATGTCCTATCAAAGAGCGGAAGTCCCTCATAAAAATATTGCACTAGTAGCTGTTTTGGAATCTGGTGTTGTGGACAACTGGCACACAACTGCTTGAATCTCTCCCAATATTCATACAAAGTTTCCTCATGCGGTTTTCTAATCCCACAAATGTCTTTTCTAATATTTGCTGCTCGTGAAGCGGGGAAGAACTTCTCCAAAAACTGTTGTTTCATATTGTCCCAAGTTGTTATGGACCCAGAAGGTAAATAGTAGAATCAATCTTTAGCCTTGTCGGCTAGAGAGAATGGAAAAGTTCGCAGTGAAATTTGTTCCTCTGTGATCCCTTGCGGTTTCATGGCTGTGCAAACAATATGAAACTCTTTCAGATGTTTATGGGGATCTTCACCTGCAAGACCACAAAAAGTAGGCAATAAATGAATCAAGCCAGATTTTAATTCAAAAGTAGCATCAGAAGTAGGGAATTGAATGCATAATGGTTGTTGAATAACATTAGGATTAGCTAACTCCCTGAGTGTTCTTTGAGCTTGTCCTGCCATTTCTTCTTGGTCACTTTCACTTCTTTCAATCTCAAGATCAATGTCAGATTCTTTTTTTGTATCGTCTGAGTCCAATGATACGTCCAAATAAGGAGATGATGATGACGATTGCTTTTCACGTCTTAATCTTGCTTCTTTTCTCAATCTCTTAGCTGTCTTCTCGATTTCTGGATTGCATTCAAGTTCACCTGTACGAGAAGAACGAGGCATAAAAAATAGAAAATAATCAAAAGAAAATAACCTTACACCGATCCCCGGTAACGGCGCCAAAATTTGATGTGTTGTCGTTAACCACCAAATTAATTCCTACTCTTTTAACTAAAAACGAGTGTAATGGTGAGTAAGGTCGAATCCACAGGGAACGGTAGATTTATTTCTTTTGATAGTAAAAATAAAAGAGGGGGGATCTGTTTATGAATTAAATAAACTAATTAACTAAATTTATCGACGAAAAGAAAACAATAAATTTAAATGACAATTAATCAACTAGAATAAAGTAAAAAAATTTAATATGAGAAAGATACTGATTCAAGGGGATTCCACTATTTAATTATCTCACTGTTCATCGGTTAACCGATCATTTATTCATGTTATTCCAAACAATTAACCTTAGAATAATAGGGATAGCCGCTAAAATTCTTGCGTTTTCCTAAATTAATTGACCAAACCCAGCATCCAGTCAAAACTTACCAATAATCAACTGGGCACGATAGCGTTCCATAATAATTAAAGACAGCATTTTAGTTTTGTAAAAACAGTTAATCCTAAAATTTAACAACCGAGATAGCTGCAATTGGAAGATCTAGTTTCGTCGATTTATTTAAATTACACATGTTATGATAGCACAACACATCTAACCTATTGCTACTCACGTACCAATCGTTCATGACAATTACGGATCACTGAATTGATGGTTAGCATTAGAAAATCATACATCAAATTAAATTGTCAGATTAATTGACGTATAACATTCATATAATTAAATCATAAATCATCGAATATTTGGGCAAACAAGAATAATAAATTAAAGTGCAAAAAACCTCACAGTGATAAAATTAAATAGTAGATTATCCCTTGAATCAGCCTAGAAAATTAGCCACACATAGTTTGATATATAAGATCCATAAAAAATAAATAATAAGTCATAAAGAAAAGGGCAAACTATTTTGTTGAAAAGAAATTCTGGAAGCCTGAGTGTTGGAACATTTCATGTTCGTAATCTTGATTTTGATGTTGACAAAACTTGTTATTGTGTTTCTAACATATTTACTCAAGTGTGAAGTTGCAAACACAAGAAGCAAGCTGAAACTGAATTCTGCACAAACTGAATTTCTGGCAAGCTTCAGTATTTTGATGATATCTCTCAGCTGGATGATCCAAACGACAATCCGCCAATTGGACTGATCAGAAAACTCAATTTGGAACAAGTCGTATTTCACGTCAGTTGGGCAAAATCGAATGTTATCAAGGGCTAACTGATCGCTGAAGTGACGAACTGACTGCACGAAAACAGCAATCAGTTGGGTTTGAGCAGCTACGGTATTTTGGTCATATCTCTCAGCTCAGTTATCGAAACGAAGCGATTCAGTATGCGTTGGAAAGACAAGACAAAGATCTACAAATCATTAATAGAAGTCAAAGTCTGAATCGAAGCTTAAGATGCTGCTAAATGGCGATGAAGCTACTGGTTCTGCACAAACTGAAATCAGCTGGGCTGATTTCAGCACACCTGCTGAAAACTCAACTGAACCAGACCTGCTGAACTGAACCAGCTGCTGAAACTGAACTGAACCAGCTGAACTGACCAACTGAACCAGACTAACTGAAAGACCAGTTGAGTTGACCAGAGTTGACCAGTTGACCAGAGTTGACCAGTCGGAAAAATGCCCAGTAAGCTGAATTTGACCGTTGCACTTCCCGAAACAGTACAGAAACTTTCCAACGGTCATATTCTTGTGTCTAACGTATATATCATTGTTGGGGCTTATAAATACAACATCTTGAAGATCAAACAAGAGCTTTGGAAGTGGATTCAAAGCATGGGCACTTAGCATGAATATATCAGCTAGTTGAGAGCACAAGCCCTTGTGTGAGGAAACATTTGAGATGTACACTGTAACTGATAAATTCCTCACACACAATCACTCACACATATACAGAGAGTTTGAGCTGAAAAGTTTAGTTGAGTGAGTCTTTACACAAAGACGTAAAACATTGTGTTTGTAGTCTTTGCATATGAGACATTAAACAATATGCTGATTGTAAGGTGCTGCCTACAATCTTGAGTGCTAGGAGTTCAGTTTTAGGCAGTGGGTAAGTCCTAGCTGAATGGGTTTGTACAATGAGTTGTATAAATCAAAGTCTTCTAGTGGATCCTTCCCAAGGGGAAGAAGGGGTGACGTAGGAGTATTTGAAATCTCCGAACATCCATAAACAAATTCGTGTCTATTTCTTTATTGCATTAACTTATCATTTTATAGTTTTAAAGATGCATTGTTGAAGCATTTTATGTGTTCTTCAAATACCAAAATATTGTACAACAAGTGTTTGATAAAATGCTTCAACTGAATATTTTAACTCATTCAACGTGCATATATTTTAAATGGTTTACAAAATATTTATTCGATTTCTACGAAGGATTATTTCGAGTATTTTCCGCTTGGTTTGAACACCAAACTCGATTTAATTCATCGGTGTTCAATATTTCAAGAACCGAGCTATTTTAGCTCAATGATTACCCCCCTAATCGATCCTATCACTAAGCCTATTTTCTTCTTCTCTTGTGAATAGTGTTGATTGGTGATTGGATAATTGTTTGTGCCGCCTCTTTTCTCGATGAAGTAGGTTGGAAAGGAAAAAAGAATTACTCTTGATTTTTGGGTCAAAAAATAAAAGTATATAATCCCAACAAATCTAAATATAAAATCTATCTACTAAGAATAGAGTTTTTTTTATGGAAAAACTCTATATTCTTTTTATTCTTTGATATTAAAATTTCTCATCTCACTAGGCAGCCAAGGAATTGTCACAAGGCGTGATCACGCCTTGTCCAGAAACGTCTTCTGAATTTTTTCTGCTCCACTTCTTGCACTAAGATCATATCGGCAACTTTAATTGTGATGTAAAATCGCCCTTTTTAGCCTAGATTTATCGCGAGAACAGAAAACTTCTTCCTACAATAAAATCACACAAAAAATGTGTCAATTAAGCACGTTGGAAGTGATAACAACGAGAGATATGACAACAAAAAATGCAACTATTATGAACCTATCAACCAAATATAGGTCATGTCCACGAAGCTGCTGGAAATCTTTATCAAAGGGAGAAAATATTACAAATTTATACAAAAAAATTTATATCTCACAATCTCAACCCAGAGTAAACCGAGAATATATTCTCTAACTCAGAAAAAAAAAATCCACACTCAAAAAAAAAAAGTTAGGTGGATGACATGGTTGGTGAAGAAAATTTCAAACAAAACATGCAGCAAATCATTACTGATTAATCTGTCGTATTTTGTGGAAAATCTTGTATGAGTTCACATCATGGTTTGCATCTATAAATATTTAGCTTACCGCTTCATTTATATCATCCCAAAAACTGGTATCAGTGCCTTGTTGTAAAATTTTTTAGAATTCTGAGTATGCTATATGGTTGCAACTTTGTTTGATCTTCCACATCAGAAAAGAATTTTTTCTAAGGTTAGAGAAGCGATGGCCGGAGATGATGGATCGGGACCGGGAATCAACAATTTCGATAGAACAAATTTTTTGTTTTGGCGGTTACAGATAGAGATTATCCGTATAGTAAGAAGTTGCATCAACCTCTATCAAGAAAAAACTAGAAAAGACAGAGAATGATGACTGGGAGCTACTTGACCAACAGATGTTAGGTGTGATACAATTGACCCTAACGAAGAATGTGACACATAATCTGGCGGAGGCACAAACCACAGAAAAGGTTATGTCCATGTTATTGGACATGTACGACAAACCATCAGCAAATAAAAAAGTACATCTCATGAAAAAATTATTAAACTTGAAAATGGGAGAAGGTGCTTCAGTTTAAACACATCAATGCGTTCAACACGATAGTTTCTCAGATAACATCGGTTGAAATTAATTTTGATGATGAGATTCATGTACTTTTTCTTTTGGCATATTTACCAAATGTTGGGAACCAATGGGAGGAGCTGTTAGCATTTTTGTTGGAAAAAAAAGCTACAATTAAATGATATCAGAGATCAATTTCTTGCTGAAGAAGTTTGCAAGATATATTCGAGTGAAGGAACATCATCGAGATCTACTCTAAATCTCGAGAATAGAGGAAGGGGCAGGAATGGCAAGAAGAGTTCTAACTGATGGCATGGTAGTCCAAGTCAAGAAATGGAAAAGACAAAAGTAACTTTGAAAAGAATTTGAAGTGTTGGAACTGTGGTGAAACTGGGAATTTGAAAAAGAATTGCAAATTAACAAATAATAATGCAAACGTTGTTACTGAAGAGGTGCATGATTCTCTAGTACTATCAATGGAAAGCCCAATTGATTCTTGGATTATGGACTCAGGAGCTTCGTTTCATGTAACTGGATATCGTGATGTATTCGATAATTACATCGTTGGAAATTACGGGAAATTTTTCCTGGCTAATGGAAAAACTTTGGAAATAGTTGGTATGGGTGATGTCCGGATGAAGGTGTCAAATGGATCTGTCTAGAAAATTAACAAAGTTAGGCATGTACCGAAATTGACACGTAATATGATCGCGGTGGGACACCTAGATGACAAAGGCCATAGTATGACCTTTGGTGATGGTTCCTAGAAATTGAACAAATGATTCATGATTGTTGCTCGAGGAAAGAAAACTAGAACACTTTATATGACTTGCAGTTGCAAAGATACATTAGAATTCGTGGATGTTGGAGCTAATTCGTGGATGTTGGAGCTAATTCAAGTCCTATGACATCCCTTGGAGGCTCAAGATACTATGTCACATTCATCGACGATTCAAGCCAGAAAGTTTGGTTTATTTTCTAAAAAATAAATCTAATGTTTATGAGACCTTTAAAAGATGGAAAGCTGATAAGTGCAATTTGTGCACTTAAATTATCCTTATAATTCGTATAGATTGTTAGTTTTCTTGGGCAGAATTATGCGTTTTTTTTGTTTTTTGTGTGAATTCAATAATCTGGGTAAGGCGTATTACATGGGGGTAAATCGGAATGAAAATGGCGCTTGGAAGAAAATGGTGAGCTTGGCAGGCAGCGAGACCTGCACATATGCGCGAGTCAGAGGTGTACATATGCACGCGAGACACATTGAAGCACGAAAGAAAGCAGACGACCCCGCGCATATGCACGGAGCTAGTGCGCGCATATGCGCGCGAGACAAATTTCCCCACAAACAAAATACAGAGTATCGCGCATATGCGCGTAGTACAGATCTCAGATTTAATTAGGTTTTGTCGTGGACTTTAAAAGGAGGAGGAAATTTATTCTAAAAGGGCCGACCCAGCAGGATTAAAAGGGCGAAAAAAGTCATAGCCAACAGAGGACGGAACGCGAAGAACGGAGAAAGAAGACGCTTAATCCGGACAACAGAGACACACTTTCATCTCTCTTTGACATGTTTCTAATTCGGTTCTTTACTTTTACGTTTTTAATGATTACAAGCAGATTTTTTTGTAATCTAGATTCAAGTATGAACAGATTTTATTTTCTAGAGATTGGTGTAGTCTTGGTCGAACCTATGTTATCGGATTTTTGAATTTTCATTGAATTAATCTATCGTATTTATTTGTGATCTCTTGCCTTTAATGTTTTTGGATTACTGGCCATAATTCGACTCGTCAAATAATTAAGATCTAACACTCGAGAGAGGGGATTGAAATTAGGATTGGGGAAATCACATTGTCAGATGTTTATAACATGCAAAAGACGTATAACTCTGGTGAATCCATAAAACGAACCTTGTTTGCATATATTATTTGTTACTTGATTTTGAATAGATATATTAAATCAATACTAGATAATACAGTTCTATTTATCACTTGAAAAAGGGAATAAAAAAATTGTTAGTTCTTGGTTAATAAACATGACAAGATTTAATGGTATGTTAGTCAATTTTAATTTGGCATAGGGGATACTAGACGAAATCATAACTCTAGATTGATTTAATCACTGAATTTCAACTGCGTGCTAAGATTTACATGATTCGTTATTTTCTTGAATTGATTATAAACTATCTCACTGATTTTTCTAAATAAAGTTGAACTATATCAATTATTTGTACATAATATACAATTTTAAATAATTACTCATCGTTGGATCGATATATGTACTCATGCCAGTACTAAAACTTGACACCGTACACTTGTAGTAGTGAAAATACGCAACAAAAGCCATGGTTGAGAATGAGACCAACTTGAAGGTGAAGTGCTTACGGTCTGATAATGGTGGTGAATATGAAGATGACGAGTTCAAGAAATATTGTGCACAGAACCAGATCAAGAACGTGCTAGAAGCATGAAAATGCACTCTGGATTACCAAAATCATTCTGGGTTGATACTATTAACACTGCAATATATCTTATCAATAGAGGACCTTCAGTCCTGCTTGACTGTAGAATACCCAAAGAGGTATGGAGCGATAAAAGTAAACTTTTCTTTCTTGAAGGTTTTTGGATGTTTATCCTATGTTCATATTGACTCAACTATCAGAACAAAGCTTGACCCAAAATCCTTTTTGATTATGGTGACAATGAGTTTGGTTATCGTTTTTGGGATGACCAAAATCAGAAGATCATTCGGAGCAGAGAGGTAATCTTCAATGATCAAGTATTGTATAAGGACAAGTCAAGCATTGGAGTTGGAGATGAATGTCCCGAAGGCAAGAAAAGTGATGAAGTTTCATTGATAGACATTCTTGTGAATGAATCAAAAGGCAATAACCAGGGAAATGAAGAAGCAACTGCACACGGTGATTAAACTCAGAAGATCTTCGAGAAAAATTAGACCACGTGAGAGATACTCCCCTAAACTTCACTATATTTTGCGGACAGACAAAGGTGAATTAGAAACCTATTAAGAGGCAATGAAAAATGATGATTCAACCAAGTGGGAGTTAGCCATGGAAGATGAGATGGATTCAATGTCATCCAACCAGACGTGGGAGTTGACAGAACTTCCGCAAGACAAAAAGGTATTACATAACAAGTGGATGTACCGACTAAAAGAAGAACATGATGATAGCAAGCGTGTTGTAAAAATTTTTGAACAAAAAGAAGGCATTGATTACACTGAGATTTTCTCTCCAGTGGTTAAGTTAACCACTATTAGGACTATACTCGGATTAGTGGCAAAAGAAGATTTATATTTGGAACAGTTAGATGTGAAGACGGGATTTCTTTGTGGTGACCTAAATGAAAAAATTTATATGAAGCAGCCACATGGTTTTGAAGTATAGGGAAAATGGAAAATGGTGTGCAAACTTCAAAAGAGCTTGTATAGTTCCAAACAAGCTCCAAGATAGGGGTACAAGAAGTTTGATGGATTCATGAGTAATAATGGTTTTCTGAGGTGTCAAGATGATCACTGTTGTTATGTGAAGAAGTTAGATGATTCTTATATCATTTTACTGCTCTATACAGATGACATGTTGATAACAAGAGCTTGTCTGGAGGAGATTGATAAACTCAAAAAGAGTTATCAAAAGAATTTTCTATGAAGGATTTGGGTGCTGCAAAACAAATCTTTGGAACGAGGATCTTTAGAGATCGGGTAAATGGAATCTTGAAGTTATCTCAAGAAGAGTACGTGAAAAAATTGTTAGCAGATTTAACATGGAAGAAGCTAAACATATGAGTACTCATTTGTCTAGTCATTTTGAATTAACTAAAGCTCTATCCCCATTGACGGAGCAGAAGCAAGCTTATATGAAAAAAGTTCCTTATGCTTCTGCTACTGTCGGAGGCCTCATGTATGCAATGGTGTGCACTAGACCAGACATAGCACATGTAGTGGGAGTTATGAGCAGGTTTATGAGCAATCCAGGAAAACAACATTGGGAAGCATTTAAATGGATCTGAGGTACTTGAAAGGTACTACTAGTTTATTTTTATGCTTCAGAAGGTGTAATTTAGGCTTACAAAGTTTTGCTGTTGCGAACATGTGTGGTGATCTGGATGACAAGAAAGTTACCACTGGATATGTGTTCACATTAGGTGGTACGACAGTAAGTTGGGTATTTAAGTTGCAAAAGATAGTTGCGCTTTCGGCTACTAAAGATGAGTACGTTGCAGCTACAAAAGCTAGCAAGGAGATGATTAGTTGAGATAATTTCTGGAGGAATTGAGCCAGAAGTTTGAGGGGAGCACATTATACAATGACAGTCAAAGTGTTATTCATTAAGAAAAAAATCATGTTTATCATGCTAGGACTAAGCATATAAAGATTTGATATCATTTCATCATATTAGTACTGGAAGATGGAGTCTTGATGCTTGAGAAAGTTTTTGGAAGTATAAATCCAAGCGCTATGCTCACAAAAGTGGTAACAATTGACAAACTGAAATTGTGTTCAACTTCAGTCAAGACTGGAAGTATAAGAAACGAGACACGAGCTGCTGCATTGAAGTTATGAAGACATTGTTGTAATCAAGTCTTCAAGTGGAGAAATGTTAGGTGGATGACATGGATGGTGAAGAAAAATTTCAAACAAAACATGCAGCAAATCATTATTGACTAAGCTGCGGCTTTTGGTGGAAAATCAGTATGAGTTCACACCATAGTTTGCATCTATAAATATGTAGCTTATCACTTCATTTAGATCATCTCAACAGTCAGGTATCTAGATGTGGTGAATAAAAACCTTACAAAATGTTAGTATTTTTAAAAAACAAATGATTCTAATTGGGTTAAGAACTAGCAAGCAAAAAGATCCAAACAATCAAGAAAAATATAAGTGCATAAATGTGACTGCTGTAAGCAAATAATACAAGATTTGTTTATGAATGTTAAAAAAAAACATTTTATGACCTCCATATTTCTGATTTAGGAAGTTGTTCTACTAAAACACTTTAATCAGTTCAAATTCTTGTACAAAACCCACTTCAACTGAATTTAAACCTTGACTCGTTAAAATTCCTAGCAACTCAACAAAGCATAATTTGTTCAAAAAATTATTTCTCACAGTTGCCAAGATTTTATTTTTTTTTTCAGCTCAGTAATGCAAAAAAAAAAAAGAGTGAATAAAAATCAACACAATAAATAAACCCTTAAATTATCGAATATAACTCTTAATAAATGCGGGAAAACTTGAATGCTCGATTGAATATTTGGAATTTTAGTATTCTTCATTGCTTGATGATTGCATTTTAAAATACTTGAATTTTTCAACGCTAATAATCTTGAAAACGGTTCTTATTTGTATGACCAATTTATTTTCATGCCGAGAATGTCACATGTCATTTATCCGAAATTAGTATTGGACAAGAAATGATCACCGAATAATTCTAAAAATTTTGAGAGGACTTGTAAACTTTGTCCTTATTATTTGGGAATATTTTCGATTAAATTATGAGTAAGGTAGCAATTGTACCCATCTTTTGTATTATAGAGACAGAGAGTCTATTTATCGTACCAACTGGCCAAGTGGCCACTATATTCACACTAGATTCAAAATCTCTCTCTTTGAGATGGATTATTTCACTCTGCCCTGCCTGCACGGGAAGGGAACGACCCGGATTTCTCCACATAAGTGATCCGGCCCCACCACTATGTATAAAAAAAAAAAAAATTGGCTCGGATTTTTCCGAGCCGTTAGATCTATCCTGCGGGCACTGCCCACAGGGATAGGGTCTACTTTACCCTTTGAGATGAACTTTGAAACATAACTAAAAACAGGCGAAATTAAGGTTAAATTTGGACTTTCTCTCTTTAAAATGAATTTAGCTTAATGTTCTATTAGCACTGTGTGAGACAAATTTATCTTCAAAAGATAAAATCAAAATCTAACATTGAATTTACCCAAGTTTTTTGTTATGTTTCAGATTTAATCTTAAATAAAGAGAATTCAAATCTAGCCTCAACATATTGTCACTTGGCAAGTTCTACTCCAAGAAGTAGGAACATATTGGGCATACGATGAAATATGCTATTTGACAATTCCCATCTATTTTGTGCATGAGTAGTTAGTGAATTTTTTTAATTCAATTTTTTCCAGCCAAATTTAAGCTCGATATTTTATTCGATAGATCACAAGCTTTAATATTTATTAATATATAATATACTATATTAAATAAATATATTTCGAAACTTTTGATTTTTTTCAAGCAATAATTTGACTAGTTGCAAGTACGTTTAAATCTTACAAGACTAACTTAAACTCGAGCTCTAATTCGAGCAAAAAGTTTCTTTATTCGAGCTAACTTCAAGTTAAAATATATCTAATTTGAAATTAAGGCCTTTGAGTTCAAATTCCGTCTATTATCAAGGACTATGTGTTAGAGTAGGTGTCCGACAAGCCAACTTGTTGTTTCGACTTTATTGAATTTGATGAAAATAATTTTTATTTTAATAATATTTTACGATTTCATTTGATTATGACATTATACTTTATCAATATAATTATACCATATAAAAAAATTAAAACACTTAAAATTAAAATTTAAGGCATATGAATGCATCACATTCCATCATATAATAAATTAATTAATTATGTCAAAAAAAAAATTGGCATACCAATAAAATAAGGGAACAATCAACGTGGCAAGTTGGGTGCTTGTTTTGAGATAACGAACACAGCGGAGAGAAGATGAAGATCTCATCCAGCTGTGATTCGCACGTGTAGGTCCCATCGCTATCTAAAGCGGCTACTGGTCGGCTGCCACGTGTCCCCGTGTCCTTATCGCCCACGCATTGGAAAACAGCAACTGCAGTCACTGGCGCTTGTCTGTTCTTGTTAGTGAATGTCGTGATAATGAAATAATAGGCTTAAAAAAACACTCAGATTTCGTGTTATGATTCTTGAATAATTGCAGAACAAAAACAAGAATCTTTGGGGGTGAGTTTTCTTAGATGGGTTTCGTTTTTCATCCCCAAAGATTCTTCCTTTCCTCAGTTTACAATAAGATATGCTAAATCTTGGACAAACTTTTCTTGTTTGTTCTTGGTGATTTAGGGATATAGGTTTGTCGGTTTGTTTGTTATTAGTTTTTTCACTTTTCTTCTGTCTGAAGCATTTTCAGTACTCTTTTAATTTCTATGTTGACAAGGATGATTGCTAGTGGTTTGTTCTCTGCAGTTTGATAGGTGTTGCTACATGATATCGTTTCGTTTCTTTACTTCTCCTTTCTTACTATTAATGGTAATTTTGGTGTTTCCTTTTTCTTGGTAGAAATTGAGGTATGGACATTTCTTGCCTTCCTGAATGGAACACCGACTTTGAAGTTGAGCTTCCTATACTGCCGTCCCGGAGAAGACAGTTGGGGTAAGCGCAGGCTCAAACAACTGAATTTTCAGCAGCAAACGTGGGAAATTGAATTAAAAGTCTTGTTGTATATTGTATGGTGTAATTTTTTGGGTTTTATTTCAGTTGGGGGAATTTTTTGATGGATGGTTTTATTACAGTGTGGATAATGAGCTAGTGGAGCTGTTATGGCAAAATGGAGAGGTAGTGTTGCAGAGCCAAACTCATAGAAAATCAAGCAACGATTCCAACAAGTCTAAGAAAGTTCACAAGCATGACGATACCAAGAGTCGATTTGTCATGACCTCGACTGATTTGATTCAAGATGAAGAGGCAATTTCATGGATTCATTGCCCAATGGATGAATCTTTTGAGGAGTTGTGTTCTGATTTTCTATCTGAGATTCCATCGTCTAATCCGGTCTTTGAAGGTGAAAACTTTTTCAAATTTCCAAGTTCACTGCAGCATGAGTTTGGTCCAATTTCATTGTCACCTCCAGGCTTTGAAACCTTAAACTCAAACCAACAAGATCAAATCCTCACAGGTGATATAAAATACAGTAATCTTGATTTGCCCTGTCAAAAGACAGGAATTTGTTCATATGGTACTGGGGGATGTTCACGAGTTGTCCGTTATGACGATAGGGTCGAGCCACTGTGGCAGCAATCAAGTTGCATCTAGCTGTGGGATTGGTAGCAGAACTTTGTCCGATAAGGTGGATGATGCAAATAATGTTAAAAAAGTAAGTCCTGTGAGCGACGAATGCGTGGAAATAGAGACGCTCGAACAAGCTCTTACGTGAGGATCAGGTAGTAGCTTCTGGAAAACTACCAATCAGGGTAATGAAATCAATTGCCACAAAAGGAAGAGTAGGGATGCAGAGCTATCCGATTGCTTGAGCGATGTATGCTCACTTTTAAGCCTTCAAATAGCTCGTTGTTTAGTATTGTCTTCTTTTTCCTTTTCTCAGTTACAGCATTCTTGTAGGCTACTGAATTGGAGTCGGGTTCACGAAACAAGTCATCTAAGAAATCTGGAACTGCTCGTAGAAGCCGTGTAGCTGAAGTGCATAACTTATCTGAGAGGGTTCGAATTCTTGGATCTCAAGCATACATTCATTTGGTTGTTATGTATCAAATTTTTGTTAACTTCTGAGTTTTTTGTGCAGAGACGGAGAGACAGAATCAACGAGAAGATGAGGGTTTTGCAGGAGCTGATCCCTCACTCTCACAAGGTAAAAATGTCAGCACACACACGAGTTTTCTACATTCAACGAGCTAAATCCATACATGTTTTAATTTTATTTTCTCTCGTACAGTCGGATAAAGCATCGATGCTAGATGATGTTATTGAGTACATGAAGTCTCTTCAATCACAAATTCAGGTATACTTTACTTTAATAAACTGACTGGCTGAAGGTGTGCACCTTGGTACTTAGAATATATGCTGTGTTTCATCACATGTTCTATCAGTTTATGTGGATGGGAGTCAAATGGCACAAATGGTAATACCAGGCATTCAAAACTACATGTCCCGGGCAGGAATGGGAATCAGCCCAGCTGCAACGATTCCTCAAATTCACAATCTCATGCGTTTCTCGAGGCTGCCACAAATCTATCAAGCCAGGATGGTAGCTCCCATGGCAAATCAAACTGCGGTTGGCCCGAGACCTGTTCTTAAACCTGTTAGTTATCCTAATCAAACGCAAATTCCTGGTTTCCATGAGCAATATGCGAACTACAGTAGCCTCTATCCGATGCACAATACATCTCAGGTCTGTTCCTTAGACACACCCTCTCAACAGAGTGAAGCTTATGGCACTTCTGTTATGTAATAAGAGGCTTAAAAATGCAAGAACGCCGCCTGAAAACCTTGTGGCAATTTTGTTTCACAACAATCAAAACCTGAGATCTTGGGTTGTCATCTAAAACGGTGGTTTTTTTTTTTACAATAACAAGTAATCGATCTTAATAATTGGTATTAAGTTTGGAGTCAAGTATTTCATATCATCCTACGGATTGCAAGTTGGAGCAATTAATGAAATTGATTTGTTGGATAGCAAGAATTGACGCTACTGTCCTGTGTGCCTGCAATTATCAAACTATGGCCTCTGAACTACCGGGCATATAACTTGTTGAGAGCAACAACGTTCAAAACGTTTCTTGGACGTCATATGATTTAACAATATTCATAGAATGTTTATAATATTTTTATTTGTGTTCTAAATATTGGTTATCAAACTATTACGAATTTTAAACGGAGATTGTGTTTCTTGTATTTTCTTATGAATTTTCTTATAAATTTACTAAATAGAATTGTGAACTCATTATGATAACAATCGACGATTAAACAACGTCGATTTTGCGGTGGAACAAATATCGTTCGGATTATGAAAAATAAAAATTTTGAATGACAATTTTCTACCGATCCATTTTTAGTATCTGTCAATTTTGTGAATTATTTAACTAAGACTTATAGTTCTACTCTCCTCACTTAATTAGATGTTACGCTAAATTCAACATCTTCTATTACATGGAATCAACTTCTAAACTATTTATAAGCAATCTGTTTGATCTTCGTCAAACTATAGTCCCCTAATTCAACTTCTTGAACTTGAATATCTCAACGAGAACACAATATCCAATACTTGTGTGACCAACAATGGTTCAAAGATACAGCTAGCTGTGTGTTCACAACTTCATGTGATTGAGAACAATATTTGTTCTTATTCGGACTTATCTTAATTATCCATATTTTTTTATCAACACTTTGATTAAGAATGTCAGAATTCAAGTCTGATCGCACCATTCATATCGTGGTAAAAGTGTTTAGTAGCATCGTCCCATGATTCCCTAGGTATAACTGATAGTGTCTGCAAGAACTTTAAGTTATGGTTTTCATACAGTACGGTCTCTTCAATTCATATATTATGATCCAATCTGCAACCATTGATATATCAAGAGTTATAAATGAATTCGATAACGATGTGATATATCTTTGAGTAATAACAGTAACATGGTATGTGGAACTGAGGAAACACATTTTCAAAATATATATGTCTTACTGTGGTCAAAGATTATTTGCACAATTAACTTATCAAGTCACATGGGATATCTTCACCCGTAGGCGATCGGTGAATCTTCGACTGCAATGTATTGGATCCTACGTATTTTGAAACTACAGTCGACTTTATCACCTGATGAGCATCTATGGAGTCAGTAAATGAGTCAAAGTGCAGTGCTAATACCACTACAAAAAAAAGGCAAAAGACAACGGTGAAAAATTTGTCGTAGGTCAAATAAAACCGTTGTTAAAGGCCTATGGTTAAAGGGTACGCTCAAAGACAACGGTGAAAAACCGTTGTCGTAGCTCTTGTAAAACCGTTCTTAAAGGCCTTGTGGTTAAAAAGTGCGCTCAAAGAAAACGGTAAAAAACCGTTGTCGTAGACGTCTGAAGACTACGGTGAAAAACCGTTGTCGTAGCAATGAAAAATGGTTGTAAAATTAATTTTGCGACGGAGTTTATAAAACAAACCGTCGCTGATAGCGACAGTTTATATATGATTTCCGTCGCTAATGAGCGACGGTTTTAATATGTTTTGCGTCGCTAATGAAAATGAAAATCGTGGAAGAGAGAAGACTTTGGTGTGGGAAGAAAAGACCAAGGATGTGGATATATATAGACACTTTGCGACAGTTTTTGTGTAAACTGTCGCTATTAGCGAGCCATCGCTAGTAGAGACGACTGCAGTAAAACTGTCGCTATTAGCGACAGCTTTTTAAATAGCAGTCGCATAGATTAACTTAGCGACGGTTGTTTCGTCTCTAATTTAAAATTAGCGACATTTTTATTGAAACCGTCGCTAAAAGAAGCAACGGTTTTTTAAAAAGTCACGAATTTTACAATACGACGGTTTTATGCACCGTCGCTAATTTAAATTTGCGACGGTTTTACGAAAACCGTCGCAAATTATAGTGACGGTTTTAGTAAACCCGTCGCCAAATGTAGCGACGAGTTTTCGAAAACCGTCGCTAAATATTATCCGATTATTTTAAAAAAAATTAGAAACTACAACAAAGGTTTTTCAAAAACCGTTGTCGTTAACCAAATGAAACACAACAAACGACAATGGTTTAAAAAACCGTTGTCGTAGTTAAAAAACCATCTGAAATACAACGGTTTACACAAACCATTGTCTTTGACCTTTGACAAAATCTTATATAGACAACGGTTTTTGAAAAAACGTTGTTGTAGCCCAAAAAACAATCCGAAAGACAACGGTTTTTAAAAACCGTTGTAGCCTAAAAAAAACGCTTATAGACAACGGTTGTTAAAATCGTTGTTGTAGCCCAAAAAATGCTCTTAGGCAACATTTTTTAAAAACTTTTGTTTTAGCCAAAAAAAAAAACACTCATAGACAACGGTTTTTAAAAACCGTTGTCGTAGACACATCAAAGACAACGGTTTTTAAAAAACCGTTGTCTATAAGCGGGTTTTTTTTTTAGAAAAAAGACAACGGTTTTAATAAAACCGTTGTCGTATGAGTGTTTTTTATTTGTATTTTTCTTGTAGTGTGTGTAGAGCCTCCATGTTGATCTTTATCAAAGGATTAAAGTATACAATCATAACCACATACTTTTCTCCTCGATAACCATTTGGACAGTCAAGGGAGGGTTATTCAATGCATCATCAAATGATCCATATTTTATGAATGAACATGATAGGATCGGTTATAGGATAAGGAGTGTTTAGAAGGGAGGGGGGTTGAATAAACACTAACGGTTTTTCACTCTTTTTCGAAGGTTACAATCAGTTTGATGAGAAACTGATCCTCAAAATCTTGTCAGTCGATCACAATCAGTTAACAGTTAAGTGTGGAATATAAGTGACTGAAAGATAGAATATAGTAACTGAAAAGCTTGTAAAAGATGCACAAAGTTTGTTTCTGGATGTTCGGAGATTTCAATTACTTCTACGTCACCTTTTCTGTCACGAAGATAGGATTTCCACTAAAAGACTTTGATCAATACAAAATTTGTACAGACCCACTTCAGTTTGGACTTAACAATGCCAAAACTGAAACTCTTAGTTTACAACTCAGTTATCTCGATTGAAAACTTAGCACAACAAATCTTTAGGATCAAGTTTCACAGTAATAAAAATGTGCTAAAATGCTCAAAATAGCCTCAAATGCTACTGATAAATCTGGTAAGAGTGAGCTTTCTGAATCTCAAATGAGAGTAAAGAATTTAGCAGGGTAACAACAAGCTTGCGAAAATAGATGAATCGTGTTGATAAGAGTTGTTTTCTCAACTTCTATTCTCGCCTATTTATTGACTTCTCTTCAGCCGTAACATTAAATAATATTTGAATCTTTATATCCATTGGTTGCCACGTCAATATTCTTTTGACATACGTACACTGCAAGTTCTGAAATGCGGCGTTCCACTACTACTTGCAGTTTGCTTTGTACTATTGTCGGTTGAATGTCCTTTTCAACTGATGACGTGTTCATCTGAATGATCAATGATGGTAACCTTACAACTTAACATCTCAACTGATCAGTTTCCAACTGATTAGTCAGCTGACTAAGTAGATTCAGTTCGGCTGGTCTCAGTTGCCTTTAAATAACCCCCACAATAATCTTCAGTTAGACAACTGTCAGTTCGTGATCAGTTAGTTCAATAGATTTAATCTCTTAGTTTGTCAAACCACCGAAATTAAGTTTCCAACAATTTCCCCTTTTTTGTGTTTGACAAAACTTGTAAAGTATGAACTGGTCAACTGAACTTGAAATAATCTTAAATATCATTGTAGATAAAATAACTTTTATAATGTAAAGATTCGTACAAAGAATGAAATAATACAGAATTTTCAAGTCTTCAACCATTCAACTGAAATCAGTTGATCTTCATACAATTTTCTTCTTTCTTTTGTCTTATTTTGTCTCTTTAATAATTTCCCCCTTTTTGTCAAGCACATCAACTTTCCTTGTTAATATACAGACATCTACTGCAATATCTGATACTGCAGTCATCATAATGTTCTGCAGCAAGTCAATCCTTTGAGTGAACTTTTCTTCAAGAAAGTCAAATCGCCTGCCGACTAGTGCTTGAGTCTGGAAGTGCGATTCAGTCGACAATCTATCTTTTTTGATTTCTTCAGTCTGGTTAAAAAGAGCAGTTACACTTTTGTTTAGCTGATTCAGTCTGTCTGTTGTAAACTCAAAATTTGAATTGAGTTTCAAGGTATGTGCAAGCTGAGTAGATTGTATTGCAGAGATAGAAATCATCATACTGAGTAGGTTCGACTGAACCGTTTGAAGTTCTTCAAAGAGGGCATCAGTGTCTGAAATTCTAGGAGACATGGCTCTGGAAGTTTCTGGAATTGTTGCCTTTCTTCTTGAGTAAATATGACCATCGCACCGTCAGTTGGTTCTGTTAAATGTACAGCTATCTCTGAAATATTTTCAGTTGTAGGTTCCTAGGGAGGAGACGAGACAGATGGAAGAGCAGAAGTAGGAGAAGGTTCTTCAGTTGGTTTGACAACTGCTTCTTCAGTTGCCTCAAGAACTGGTTCTTCAGTTGGTTGAAAGACTGTCTGTACAGTTTGGTCCAAAAACTACTTGGAACAGTCACAACTTCTGACCGAGCTGGCTCTTCCAGTTGTTCAAAAATGAGGCTCCTCAGCTGGTTCTTCAAAAATAACAGTTTGAACATCTGGTTCTTCAGTTTTAAGCACATATTCAACTGATCTAGTATTATCCAGATAAATATCTGTGGTGACTGATTTGATGACCTCATCTAGATTTGCCAGAGATAATTCAGCTTAAGTATATGGCGTTGTATCAGCAGTTGAAGACTGAGGAGCTGAAGATGAAGATGGAGAAGCAACTGATGGGGAAGGTTCAGTTGCCTTTGGAGAAATTTCAACAGCGGAGTCTTTGGGTGGCTTTTGAACTGACTGTCCAGCTGGCTCTTCATCAGTTTGAAAGTCTTGTGAAGCCGCTGGAATGATCAGTTCTTGATCCATTTCCCAATTTTGGATTTGCCTCTGTAAGATGAGAAGATCCGAGTCCAGTTGATTGTGCACTGCTGTGTCATTGAAAGCAGTTGGACTTGAAGGATCAAAATTTTGACGCAGCTCAGCAACAATCTTCTGAAGCCTTTTGGCTCTCAGCTGATCAAACAAATAACTCTTGCGTCCTAGAGCCTGAACAACTGTTGAAGCTTTGACTACTCTCAGAAAAACAGCCTCTAATTCAACAAATTTCTTCAGTTTAGTCTTCGACTGAAGCTGTTTATCAAAAACTTCAGTTCTGAACCTTACCCACTCATTGTAGGTTTTGAGTTTCTGTGCTGCAAATTCATTGATCTCTTGTCAGATGAGATCAATGTGTGTTTGAATCGCATTGGTTGGTCTGGGTTCTTCTAGCATATTTCCTTTGCCCCTGGAATCCGTTAGAACATGGGAAATGTTCAACCCTGTTGTTGTTGCATCAATTTTTTCTTTGATCATTATCCCCTTAGTTCTGGCAGGAGGTAAGGAAGTGTAACTAGTAATAGTGATTAATGGAGCCTTAAGTCCAGTAAGCTTCTTCTTGTCACTAGATTCAGTGACTTTCTTCTTTGGCAAGATGGAAGATAGTGGCAACTGATCCTCAGTTGAGGGTTCAGCTGGAATAGCCTTCAGTGGGACAGCCTTAATAGGCTATTCAGCTCCTAACTGCATCAGAAAATTACTTGGGACGGTTCCATCTGCAGCAGTTGGCTTGGTCTTCAAAGTTCGTGGCTTCTTCACAACTTTGGGAGGTGTCCTCTCAGAATCAGTGTCGCTGACAATCAGCTTGCGCTTGATTGTCTTATTTTGAACCTCCTTCCTTGATTTTCTTGACTGATTTGGGAGCTCCTTCCGTCCCAATTTCCTTCTTCACCTAAATGAACTGCTTAGGTGACATGTCCAGTTTCTGCATAGGTGGATGGATGGACATGTCGCCAGGCTAGAGGCCATTAGAATATTTTTAGCATTTGCAGCATTTAAAGATTTTAAAGTATATCAAATGGATGTTAAATCTGCTTTCTTGAATGGTTTGTTGAATGAGGAAGTTCATGTAGAACAACCATCTGGCTTTATCAATCACATCTTCCCAGGGTATGTTTATAAACTTGACAAAGCTCTATATGGACTAAAACAGGCCCCGAGAGCATGGTATGACACATTAACCAATTTCTTCCTTGATCATGGTTTCACAATCGGAACGGTTGATAAAACGTTGTTTAAATTCTCAAAAAATGATCATTCACTGTTTGTACAAATATATGTGGATGACATTATCTTTGGATCAACTAAACCTAAGCAATGTGAAAGATTCTCCAAGATAATGAAGGATAAATTTTAGATGAGCATGATGGGCGACTTAAATTACTTTTTAGAACTGCAAGTCAAGCAGTCCGAAGATGGTATATTTATCAATCAAGCCAAATACACTCAAGATATGCTAAAGAAATTTGTCATGGAAAATTGCTCTCCAGCTTCCACCCCAATGAGTTCATCAATTAAGCTGGATAAAGACGAAGGGGGAATCTCTGTTGACACAAAAATGTACAGAGGATTGATTGGTTCCTTTCTATACATAACTGCCAGTCAACCGGACATTATGTTTGCGGTTTGTTTATGAGCACGATTCAAGCTAACCCTATGCAATCTCATTTTATAGCCGCTAAACGCATTCTTAAATATCTTAAAGGAACTGCTAATGTGGGTTTTTGGTATCCCAAAGATTCAAGTCTTAATCTTGTAGGGTACTCGGATGCAGATTATGCATGTTGCAAAGTTGACAGAAAGAGTAAAAGCGGTTCATGTCAATTTTTAGGCGAACGGTTGATATCATGGGCGAGCAAGAAACAAACGTCAATTGCTACATCAACTGCTGAAGCTGAATACTTAGCGGCTGGAAATTGTTGCACTCAGATGCTACGGATCCACCATTAATTAAAAGATTATGGAATTCAAACTACTGAATCTCCTATATTCTGCGATAACACGAGCGCAATAGCTATCACATACAATCCTGTCATGCACTCTCGGACCAAACACATTGATATCAGACCTCATTTCATCTGAGAACATGTTTTGAAAAAGGAAATACGGCTGGAATATGTTCATACGGATAAACAGACGGCCGATATTTTCACAAAACCACTACCCGAGGCTAAGTTCTCTCATTTTCGTAACACGCTTGGTTTGATTGACTTATTGTGATTAGGATATTTCTTGTGTATGTTCAGTTTTACTTTGCAGATAATATAAAAAAAAGGTAAGAGACGGTTAGCGATACAAAATACTTCACTTCATTAAAAATTTTAAAATAGGCGGGGCATTACATTCTTTATTTCTTCATCAACATAACCCCTCCAGAGTGCCAACCAGTCAGCCCTCCAGTGGAGGTACGTAAAAACTCCTCTGAGATGACAATCCTCCTCAGAGTGCTCTGCTCCTTATAGAGCATGAGGAGATAAATGCCGTCATCAGAAAATATATCAGCATTATCGACAACGCGAAGACGTCGTCGATATCTCCTCAGAGCTGCCATCTCGCGGGAGGTAGCCCCTAGTCCGCCCTCAAGGACGGACTGGAGTTTTTGGACCTTAGTCCACACGGGCCAGCGTTTTCTCCAACACCTTGTCTTCCATCGCTGTTTTTTGGGAAGCCACCGCTGCCTTCATGAACTCCTCAGCTAAATCTGGACTGTTATTTCTCTCCATTCTTTATTCGCTTTTGTGTTTCAAAGTGAGTATTGCTAACCTCTCTTCCTGTATTTATAGATAAAGAACCAAGTGCCAAAGTACATGTAATCATGACTGCAGCGGGGGATATGAAGCGTTCTGTGTTAAGCAACCGAAGATTCATTTTCAAAAATTGTTATTTCTGCATTTATTTAGGGGGAACAGTTGTTAAGAATGATTAATATATTCTTTAACCGTCTCATTCCTCATCATATTACTTATCCGGTTCAAAAAAATCTGTGGACACAATACCTCCACGTCATTTTCGTAAACATTACTTCAACTTTTCGACTGCTTCAGTCTGACGTGACGGATATCTCTTTGAAATTCAAAAATACTCATTTTACCGCCGTCCATATTTTTTCAAAAATTTTAGAAAAACCCTCCACTAACAGTCTTCCACGTGGACTGATTGGTAAGAAATTGAACCGCACATACATACTCTACATTTGCAACCGTGCTAAGCTTACTCTGTCTTTGCAAATCGATCGCACTCTCATCTAACTTGCAGGTGTTGAATTCAAACTCTCTCAGAAAATCAAGACAATGGCTGTGTCTATCACTCATAACATTGTCGCGGTTAACTTCGCATCCATCTTTGCCATGCCCAACAAGTCCATCAAAGCTATGTTCTGATCATTCGAACAATCTGGGCTTCGAGCATTTTTGGGTTGCAGCTATAGTTACTTCGATATTGTAGTACCCGTAAATTGGACTGCGTATAAGCCATGCATAATTCTAGTATTTAAAATTAAAATGATTTGATTTTTATCGTATGAGTATTTAAATTCTTTTTTTTAAATTTATTTATTTTACGCAGTAGTTTAATTGTTACCTTTTCAGTTAAATAAGTGAGGCCGGACTGGAGATGGAGTATTGAGATAAGTTAATAAAGACTTATTTAAGAAGTGGTAATTTAGCATGTTAGTAAATATATTTTAAAAAGTTGACATGCATGCAAGTTATTAAACTTCTTTGGTATTTTATTTAATTGTTTTTAAAGCATTAAATGCATGTTTATTTCATTAATTTATGTTTAATTATTTTTATGCATTTTTAGGCATAATTCATGCATGATAGGATTTAATTCATGAAATTCATGCATTAGAATTTCTAGATGCATTTCACGTTCAAATGAGGATCGGAGATCGGAGAATTTTCAGAAAAAATATTTTATTATACGATTTATTTTTATAAATTAAGTTAATGTATTTTTAAGGGTATTTCTCAAAAATGGGATTTTATTTGGGTATTTTTACTCGCAAAACTTTATTTTTAACGGTACTCAAATTTTATCGAATCGAGAGACTTTTTAATGGTTCGGCTATTATTTTCAAAATCGTTTTGACACGAAATATTTTTGGGAGTGAGTTTGGATTTAATGGGCCTACTTTTGAGTTTATAAGCTTAATTATCTTTTTAATCTTTAATTAAACAATTTAGGCCCATTAACTAATAATTTATCTTATATAATTAACCCTTAAGCATGTTTTACCCTAAACCTAATTGTGCATCAGCCGACACCCACCTCCCTCAAACATCCTCTCTTGGTTTCTGAACCCAACAGCCGAAAGCTTTGGTTGTTGGTTTGTTTTGCAAAGAAAACTTCACCCCGGGCCTCCTTTTTGCATCGTTTTGGTTCTCCCATCATCAAGGCACGTTATGTACTTTCATTTCTGCATCTTGCACCCCATATATTTCTGATGTGTGTACCATAGTCGTTAAAAATCATATCATACACGTTTTAGATGAGATGCACGGTTTTTGCATGAAAGTTGATCATATTTTTGTTTGTAAAATCACGTTTTTTCTGAATTTGGTGCAAGGGGCTGCAATCCTTGTGTGTAGGGGCTACTGGTGGTGTCGAAGATGTTGGCTTGGGGTTTAGTTTGGTTGTTGGATGCTGCTAAGGAGAGGCCGAGTCGAGGGTTTCGTGAGGTAGTCTCGGCTGGTTTTTCTTCGCGTTGTGCAGCGGCCATTTGTTGGGTTTAGTATAGTTTAGAGGGGTTATTAAGGGCCTAATGGTGAGTCTTAAGGTAGGACATGTGGTTGTAGAAGGGAGGACCGAGATGTGGAGAGGTGGGGGAGTGAAGGTAGGACATGTGTTTGGTTATTAAAAATTAAGGGAGTGGCCAAGAATTTTTTTTTTAGGAAATTTAGGAGTTGGCCGATGGTGCATGAATTTAAAGGATATAATTTAACTAGTAAAGGGTTGAGTATGAGTTGTTTAAATTATAGTTCGAGTTGGGTAAAATTTTTATTTGAGTTTCGGGTTGATTCGGGTTAAAACTTGGACCCATTTGAGGCCCGGGGCCGAAGAGGGCGGGGGGTGATCGCCGGTGCCATCCGTTGCACGGACAATGAGCGGCTCCTGGCAGGCTTCTAGGTGGAAGGGACATGAATGAACCGACCCACACGGGAATGAGAGGGATTCCGAGACTGTTTAATGTAATGGACTGTACAGTTGAAGAGGGCTTAAAAGATTTGATTTGTATTACTCATATCACGAAGGTGCATCTTCTTTTCGGTAGCTCATCACATAAGAACTCTAAAGTTAAGCGTGCTTGACTTGGGGCAATTTTGGGATGGGTGACCTCCTGGGAAGTTTCTCAGGGTGCGTGTGAGTGAGGACATAAGCACGCTGGAAAGATCCGTCTTGGTACAGTGAGGACAGTCGTCGAATCTGGGGCGTTACAGTGATATAGGAGCCGACCTCTCTTAGTACGGTGTGGTTCGGGGACGAACCAAGCGGAAGCTAGTGGGCATGTGAGGCCCGGGGCCGAAGAGGGCGGGGGGTGATCGTCGGTGCCATCCGTTGCACGGACAATGAGCGGCTCCTGGCAGGCTTCTAGGTGGAGGGAACATGAATGAACCGACCCACACGGGAATGAGAGGGATTCCGAGACTGTTAAATGTAATGGACTGTACAGTTGAAGATGGCTTAAAAGATTTGATTTGTACTACTCATATCACGAAGGTGCATTTTCTTTTCGGTAGCTCATCACATAAGAACTCTAAAGTTAAGCGTGCTTGACTTGGGGCAATTTTGGGATGGGTGACCTCCTGGGAAGTTTCTCAGGGTGCGTGTGAGTGAGGACATAAGCACGCTGGAAAGACCCGTCTTGGTACAGTGAGGACAGTCGTCGAATCTGGGGCGTTACAGATACATTATTGAAAGTTCTTTGACTCTGCCCACATGAAGAACAGAGAAATCATTTGTTCTGCTCAAAACAAAAACCTCACCTTCACACAGAAGATGTTTTGCTGAATTGTTTAGCCTACCCACTGATGGCATCACTGACTTCTCTACACTATCCATAGGGAATATCGATCTTTGGAGAAAAAATTTCTCTCTCACAGAGTATCCTATCTCTCACCCAACATGCCCAAAGCGCGATTTAAAGATCGAATTCCGCTTGTTGACAGACATTGTGGCAAAAAGACTCCTTGCCAAGGCTGGGGCCTATGATAAAATTACCTTGGAGAAATTCTTTGTAATGGCCACTATCTCATCCAAATTAAGAGTAAACTGGTCTGATGTTCTCTTCAGAATTTTGTTGGCCATGATCAACAAAGAAAATCAATCGCAAGGTTTTGCGGTACAAATTTGCCATATGCTGATTGATGCTGGGGTACAACTGGTTGACATGATTGAAGTTGGAAAAACTAAGCTCTTCACATGGGTATCGGTTGAAATATTTATAAAAAAGAAGCAGCCGACAAATGAAGTATTGGTCTCAATCAAGACGGAAGTCGGGGAAGAGTTTGTTAAACAAAAGAAATCATCAAAAATCGGTTCAACCGCCAAGGCAACTAAAAAGAAGCTGGTTCTAAAGACCAGCTCTGACGAAGAGTCCACAGATAACGTTCCAGTTGCTCAGGTCTTTAAGAAAAAGAAAACCAACCAACCAGCTAAGATCAAGCTGGTCAAGCATCTTTCTGCACCATTGGTTCCTGCCCCAATTCCTGCAATCGCAATCACTAAGATGAAGGGAATTAAAATTGCAGAACCACAAATTCAGTCATCTTATTCTGGAGTTCCAATCATTCTATCCTCAGATAAGGGTAAACAGGTCTTGATTGAAGATCCACCAGAAAATAATGAAGTTCATACAGCCATTGTACTCGCAAGCGAGCGTGTAAATGAAGCTGTTCAGAAAAAGATCAAGATGTTTGATACATGGGTTCAGTATCGGACGGCTGTAACTTTTGATTCACTACTTAAGTCTGGTAAAATAAAAGCATCCGCTAAACTTGAGCTGTCCATTTTGGATTGGGCAGAAACGGCTGATATTCAAATACCCTTCATCGACGAGACTTTCTGAAACTTCAAATGAAGGAAAGTACTCTCCGAATCATTATTCAGCTGAAAAGGCAAAATTTTGATCATGTTAGCCCTACTGCCATGGATGATTCTGCAGTAATATCTCAACTTGAGATGTACGCTTTGGGACTTGCTATGAGAGTCGCTCAAATGCGTCAAGATCTAAATCTTCCAACTACTACAGAACATGGCAAGTTTGATTCTATGATGCAAACTGATGAAGAATTGAGTTTAGAGCAGTTTCAAACCATCCCTTCCATAAATAGTTCTTCATCTATGTCTCTCGGTTCAAAACCCTCTTCACCAATACTTACAATGACAGCTCAACCGGGTAATGAAGAAACCATTGTACCTCATTCGGAGAAACCCACGTCTGAAGATTTATTAAGCACTGAATAGCAGAGCCATCTGATTGACACCAATATTCCATCTAAGTCTTCATATGTCTCTTTCATGTAGATGTCTACCCAACTGTCTCAGCCTGATGTTTCAGCTGCTCAAATTTTTTCCACTGATGAGGCGTAGAAGTTTTTATTCGATTTTGATCAAGTTGTAAATTTTCAGGGTCAAACAGTTTCTCCACCAAGCTCTCTCACCAAAAATGATTCAAAAATTCTTCAAGAACAATGGTTGACTTCTCCAAAAGAAGTACAGGACACCGAGCTGATCACATCTTCACTGCCTGCTCAATTTCCTCCAACCAGTCCTTCACCAAAAAAACCTGATCAACCAATTGTAACCAGCGATAAAACCTCGAATTTCACTGATGATATTGATAAAATCATTAAGGACATCACTTCTGAATTTCATTAGCCTGAACAATCAAATATTGCTGAGCAACGCTTTTCCTCTGAACTGATTCTTCTCAAAGACAAATCACTATCAGAAGAAGGTCAACTTGAAGAAGAAGAAGATCTAGAAACAAGTTGTCCACAACTAATTTTGACTAAGTTGAGTACTATGGTTCAATCAATTTTGGCTCTCACTCGAAAGCAACTTGATCTTCAAGAATACCTTCGATCAGTCAAGTTGGCTCTCCGAAAATATATCTCCACCATGGAAACCAGTTTCTCGATCAAGCAAGCTCAACACAACGCTAAACATATTAACATGTGCCTTGGCCTATCGGAGCAAATAACCAGTCTTCAGAAAAATTTAGAACAACGTCTCGATGCCCAAGGTGCTCAGCTTGCGGAAATCATGACTTTCCTCGTACATGGTGATGTCAAAAAGGGGGAAAAAGAGTGTCAACATGCTATTCAAGCTTCTGAAATATCTGTCATGAAGGAATTGCACAAGTTAAAATAAAAAGGAGATGAGGCGAAAAGCAGTGGATCAAAGTAAAAGCTAAGTTTTGTCATCACCAAAAATGGGGGAAATTGTTAAGAAAATATTATTCCCAAGGATTTTGGTGTATGACAAAAACAAGTATTCAGCTGCGGTTCATATATTAGATATGCAGCAGTTCCACCGCTCAGCTAACTGATCTAAGCTCAAAGCAGTTTCAACCGCTCACTTCAGACCGTTATCAGAACCGATCATTAAAGAGAACTAGTTATTACTAAAAGACATTCTCTGAGCGGCTTAAATACATTCAAGTATTACATCGCTTTGAAGTCAACAATTTGGTTCACAAGTTCCAAGATTGATCTACATTTAATTATCTTTCCAAGAAAAAGGAAGACCAAGCATAGAACTAAAGTTCTGTTCCCCAAAACAGTTTACTTAAAAGGAAATCCTCAAGAAAAGCGATTCAGAAAGATGCTGAGGAAAAGGAACATTAAATGCGTTTATCAAAGATCATTTGATACTCAGCATATCGACAGCAACACGTCTGTACAGAGAATCAAGTTAACGTTGTTATGTCCTTTCCGACCGTTAAGTAAATCATGTATATTAACGGAAGAGTATGCAAGCATAAACGTAAGAGATTCTCAGCTGCAATATTACAACTCGCTTGCTATTCAAAAAGATCTCAGAGCGCTCTTAAAAGTTCATATACTCCATCGCTCAATCAGCACGCACACAGGAGAAATTTATCTAATAGTCTAAGGATCATTTTCGTGCTACTAAATCAAAACTATTTATTCATATCATTAACCCTTTGGTTATTTGATTCAGCTTTGATATCTGGTGAACTAAGTATTCTTAAATATCCAAAAGTGTAAAGTGATCACTAAGAGTTCCAAAACAAGCAGTGTGATAAGTCCAGATTGGAATGGGCTGTTGCAAGAAGTTTGTAAAGCCAAAGTCTTTTTGTAGTGCCCAAATTCAGTACATGTATAACTCATGCATTTATTTAATCATTAAATCATTTTTAAGTAATTTTAAAATGAGTCTTAGTATTTCATGATTTATTTAAATGCATTATTTTGAATTGTTCAGGTTTATTGTGATGCACATTAAAATGTTTTGCGAGTTTCATGTTTCAGGTGATTATTCGAAGCGGGATCGAGGAAAATACCGGTGACGATTTTTGGCAATTTAAAATGCGGTATTTTATTTTAAGTTGGTTTTGGGGAATTCTAAATAATTTATTTAGTATTTAACCTTTTAAAGCCTTATTTATGTATTTAGTAATTTAAGAGTTTGGAACTTTTAAAATTAGTGTGTTATCAATTTTAAATGGGGAGTTTGATTAAATTAGTGTGTTAACTTTTGATTAGTATTTAATTTAGTTAATTTAGCACTAACTCCTCCTAAATTAAAAACACACACACGTTATACACTCTCACACACACTTACACGTTTTTACACACATCTACACATTCATATTTTCAGATTTCTTTTAAAGAAAAACCTAGGGTTCTCCTTCCCCAAGAGCAGCCGCCCCTTCCTCTGATTATTCATAGCAAGTTTTGTTGATTTTATTGCAAGAAAAATCGAGCCAAGTCGTCATGGATCGATCCTCGCACCGTCTCCGCTTCAATATCGTCGTTTCGGTAAAGTTTATCATCAAAAGGCACGTATAATCTTTTTTTTGCTGCGTCGATCATGTCATATTACGTGTTGCGTTGTTTTATGCGTAAAAATATGTGTGTGATGTAAAAGTTTGAGTGGTAAATGCATCGTATGCGTTATAAAATATTTTTAGATCTGAAATCTCGTAACTTGATGTTCTGTTGAAAACTGCGATTTTTCGGTCGAGATTTAGAGAAAAATTTCAACGTAGAAAATGTAGAAATTTTTGATACCTTCGATTTGATATAAAATTCGAGTTATTTGGACAAAAATTGAGTGAGTTATGGCGTTTTTCGTGAGACTGCTCAAACTGCGACTTTTACGTAAATTGTGTTCTTGAAGTTCATTTGTTGCAGGCTTCGTTGGGGATTGACGGGCGATCGTTGCTGCGTGTATGTATATTTTTATTGATGTGGGGATGGTTATTGACATTTCGTTTCGTTTCGTGTCGTTAGGCATTTGGGAGATTGAATAGTCGTTTATAACCGTTTTGTTGTCGAAGATCGTGTGTACGGGTTTAGTGTGTACTTGTAATTGCAGGGTTGTTTTGGAGACTTTTGGGAGGTTAGGTGGAGTCGAGTCAATGCCCTAGTATCCTAGGACGGGTCTCGAAGCGTTGTTCACTGTCGGTGTGATCGAATTTGGGGAGATTAAGTTTCTAAGTCGTGGAGCACAGTGCACTCGGCGCCCGAGCGGTAATTTCTTACCGCCCGAGCGCCACTCCTTCGGTTCACTGTAGGCGTCCAGTAAACTCGGCGCCCGAGCGGTAATATATTACCGCCCGAGCGCGGACCCTGCCGCTCGAGCGGTCAAGTTTCACCGCCCGAGTGCCACCCCTTCTGTCCAAATATTTTGTTCTTTCTTCTTTTCAAATTCTAATAGTGAGTTCATGTCTATTATGGTTGGGAAATGTTCACACGACATCTTAGAGTTTGTTTCGGGGTTTGATTTCCAGGTTAGTATGATTACACGAGGTCAAGTCCCGAGTGATTTAGAATGTTATAAGCTAGTTATGCACTTCGCTGGTGAGCTCGAGTACCTACGTCTAAGTTATGCAAGTTAAGTGTTGAAAGTCATGTTAGTGTGCAGCAGCGGCCCCAAATGAAATCCAACGAATCCCTCAACGCCAAGTAAGTATGTTGAGGTGAAAGAAAATATTTTAAGTTTTTGAGGTATGCTAATTGACTTGTGACCAAATTATGAATGGGTTTGGAAGTCGGTGAACGTGGCCGATGACCTCTCCACCCTGTTAAATTATGAACGGGTTAGATCGTGGTTGGAAATCGTTAAATTATGAACGGGGACCAACCAGCCCGTTAAATTATGAACGGGGATCTAATGTATGTGGCAGTGGATACGTCCCTGTCAGCCCAGTACTGTGGTTTGTGTGATCAGGCGTTTATTATGTATGAGTCACTTGCTTTGAAACATGCCTCTACGCAAAATGAAGTCATGTATGTTTAAGTATGATCAAGTATACAAGCATGTTTATGAAAGCTTTTAAGTTATGACACGTCTATGTATGTATGCAAGTTCAAACTCAATTCAAATCCAAGCTTCAAGTATGTATGTTCTATTTTAAAATTGCATGCGATTTTATTATGTATTACTTGCTATTCTCAGTTTATACGTGTTGAGTCTTTAGGCTCACTAGACTTGATCGATGCAGGTGAGGATGTCTATGAGGAGACAGGAGGTGGGGACCAAGGAGCAGGCTTGGACTGAGCGGGAGGCTAGACCCGAGGACCGCCCACACTGTTTTAATATTTTTATGCAAGTTTAAAATACTCTGATTTCATGTTTGACGCGAGATGTTTTGAGCAAGCTGTTCTTTTAACGAGATTTTTATTGGTGATTGGATGATGTAGTGACGACCGTATTGATTTTATTTTTGTATTCAAGAAAATTTTAAATTTTTCCGCAAATTTTAAGTAGTACAAGTACGGTTCGTTACACTTTTAGTGGAATCCTTCCTAAAGAAGAAGAAGGGGTGACATATAGTAGGAGTTGTTAATCTCCGAACATCCATAACAAACTTGTGTAACTTTACTTTCCACAATCATTTATCTGTCTAGTCTCTATTCATTGTTGTAGCCTGATATTGTGTTTTAAATTGTTTCAGAGATTGTGAACCGTTTTCCGCACTTAATAGTAGTTCACATTATCAACTGTTTGAGAAGACGTTTTCAACCGCCTAAAAACGGTTAAAACCACAGTCTTACTCGAGAAAATTTGAAAGAGTTCATTCATCCCCCTTCTAAACTCTTTCCTGATCCTAGCATTCTCTCTACTCATCTCTCTTTATTTTATGGTTTAAAACACGTTATGAGCACGATGCTGTAAACAATTGAGAATTAACATATTTCTCATTCTTTTGATACTATTGGAATAGCAAAACGTATTGTCAATACTCAATTTTAAACAACTGATGATGAACATACTTATCATCTCTTAATGCTATTAGAATAGCACGTATTGTCAATTTTTATGAA
This sequence comes from Primulina eburnea, assembly GCF_022965805.1. Taxonomy (NCBI): domain Eukaryota; kingdom Viridiplantae; phylum Streptophyta; class Magnoliopsida; order Lamiales; family Gesneriaceae; genus Primulina; species Primulina eburnea. Next base: position 20,341,702 of record NC_133114.1, on the reverse strand, counting down.
ATATTTGGTAGTGCTCTAGAAGTAGCACAATTATAATTATTGATATATTGGTGCCCATGAAATATCACGATGTTGATGGCTCTAAAGTCGCACAAAATAATTTTATATTAAGATAAATTCTAAGATATGATATAAAGCTATATATATTGATATACAATCTAAAATTGCCAATTTTCTTAAAAATTATAATTAAATATATAAGATATATAAAAGGATAGTGACTTGATGTTCAATTGTGAACTACATCGTCTATTGAATAAAAATTATGATTGTGTGCTAGTTAGACCGAAACTGTGGGGACTCGGACGCTAATCAAGTTCTTAAACATCATTGGGACTAATTAATCAATTATAACACAGGGTCTAAATTTTTTTTTTAAAATACAAAGCGGAAACGTAATGTAATTTACTCAAATTACATATTACACATGAACATACAAATCTTGCGTTATCTACAAGAATTCAACTAGGTTCAACTACATATCAGTGCTGAATCCTATGTTGCTTCGAAGCCCGGATCTCCACGCTATCTAATCTTCTCTCATCCTCTTCTCGACCCTGATCCAGCCCCACCTGTTGTCATGCACACATACAAACAAGACAACAGCCGGATAACTCCGGTGAGATATAAATATCCCAGTATAAACAATGTAAACATGCAGTCATATAAAAGCATATACGAAAGCATATATAAGAAGTATTCATAACATGTCTCAAATCAGAAACATAAATTCATATCAAACATTCAATAATCATGAATGACATAAACAATGTAAATCAACATGTCATATCAGACTCAACTCAACCGACGCGTCGTCTCGGACTCGACTCCACTGACGCGTCGTCTCAGACTCGACTCAACTCTATCCTAGGGATCCCGATGTCTGGATATAGGTAATTATATCGAATCTCAGTCGATAGGAATGAATCAATCCCTAAACGTCATCGATATAATTAATATCTCCAGTGTCTGGGCGAATCAGCCGCAGAATTGACGACTCAGTCAATAACCTGACGAATCAGCCAGTAATTAGGCGAATCAGTCAATAATCATACAACTCAGCCTGTAATTAAGCGAATCAGCTTAAGTTTAAACGAATCAGTCAATCACCAGACGAATCAGCCGGTGACTAGGCGAATCAGCCTATAATGGACGAATCAGACAATAACCCGACGAATCAGCCGGTGACTAGGCGAATCAGCCTATGACTCAACGACTCAGTAATCAATACATACAGTCAGTATCTAAGCAACTCAATCAATGACTAGCGAATCAGCAGTCATTACATTCAGTGGCTATAAATCAATAGACAACAATCATAAGTCTCATCAATTGCAAATATCAATGCAATAAATGAAAGTATGTGATTTAGGGAGACCCGAGTCAAACCTCACTCGAGTTGTGCAATCCCAACTCAACATTAATTTATACCTTTCTTGTTGTCGCTCTGATACAATCGAAGTCTTGATTCAACGTCTGTCACTGTTCAATCTGGCAATGACAATATCAATATTCTGTATCAATATTCTAATCAATTCCAAACATCTCTGTTTTATCAAATTCTGACGGTACAACCGTACCATCTTACGATACTGATAATACTATATCCGTCTATATCAATTCCAATCATTTACAATCAACCACTGTACCAATCTGGTATCAATTCTAGTCAATTTCATTCTGAAATTCATAACAATTCCATATTCAGTCCGTTTCTTAATCTGACTTCGATTCTACGCTGTCTGACATGTCAAGAACAACATATATGACGTGTATTCAATTCTAACAACATCATATTTCCAAAACATGTCCAAACGTAATAGAACTTACGTCCCGTAGTAGCCTGCGTTGCTAGGAACACGGTGCCGTACTCGGATTCAAGTTTGGACGGACGGATCGAAATATAAAGGCGTAAGGATTTCTTCGAAAGTTTCTCTGAGCCCTTCCTCGATTTCCCCTCTTATTTGCTGAGGAAGGAGACGTGATATACATATATATATCAAGTTTGCATGTAGGAGAAATGTGGCATTTTTCCACCAATTGCAGTCGGCGCTCGAGCGGTGCAAATCTACCGCTCGAGCGCGGTAGGTTCTGTCCACGCTCTTCCGGAATACACCTTTGGCGCTCGGGCGGTCAAAAACTACCGCCCGGGCGCCAAGTCTTCTGCCCGAGACAATTTCTTGATGCACACTGGCGCTCGAGCGGTCATTTCCTACCGCTCGGGCGCCAGACTTTCTGTCCAATTCTTGTATAAGTCATATACTTGGCCCCGTTCGGTCTCGGCATTATGCATCTATAATCATATCAGTTCATCATCAATAAATCATCTTAGATTACGTTAATCATCTCAGATTACGGTAACCAAATCCTAGGGCATTACATTTCTCCCCCTCTTAGATCTGAGTTCGTCCTCGAACTCGCAAGTAATCAATTCAGATATATCAGAAGAAATGTATATAGAGTTTAAATTAAAACTCATCTGACATCAATCGGTGTCATTTGATCATGTTTGTACATTATCTGGTACAAACCGATATATATATAGATTGAACAATCTGTCAATCTTAATCATATCATATGACAATCTGTAAAAATGATGGTAATTTCATTACGAAGGCTATAGAAATGTACTCCCATTTCTATTTAGAGCTTCACAATTCTGTAATAAATCTTCTGATTTCTATCTTTCTATCTTTTCTGTTAGCGATTTAGACATATCAAAACAATTTCTGCCAACATTTCAATACAATTCTGTTATAACTGATCTCATCTGTCTATATCACAACTATCTGTTCGAATACAATACAGTCTCAATCATCAGACTGAACACTGAATTCATGACTGTAAGTTTCTGAAAATATCTGTTCGTTCTGATTCGAACTATTTCATATACACCAATCAGTTAATAACATAAATTAAAGAGGAAATACCTACCTTGTATTCGGCTCTGACTATCAGTATCAAGCTTTGTTGTACCATTCTGACACATCTGACATCACAGAGTAATCAATCTCATACAAAATATAAAATCACATATCTGTTACTCTGATCGACATTGTGTTCTGACAATCAATATTGAGTTCTAAATATTCTAATCAGCTTTTTGAACTGCTATCGTTTTGAAATCAGCTCTGGTTCTGACGGTACAATAAACTCTTTATTGTCTACTATCTGTCTCAACCACTTATTCTGAATATCATCAATATTCAATCAGATTCATAACATGCTAAATTCATAAACTGCAACTGCCTGACACGGATGTCAACTTCAGCTGACTAATCATGGTTTAACTCTGTTAAAATCAACACATATATCATCTTCAGATATAAAATTCTCTGAACCCAATCTGTCTCAATCAGGATTTACCATTTCAACAGTTTCTAATATCAGTTCAAGGCTAAAATCAATTGCTCTGATTGGAATCAGATCTGAAGTCTTATCTGGGGAAAACATCAATAACTTTCATATCATTGGTAAATCAGCCAATGATAGACTCAACTTCAGTAAATCAACTAAATACATAAGGAGTCACTCTGCTCCTTTCTGTAATAATCGAGTCATAGCTAGTACGAATATCAAAGGAATTCTCAGTCTAGAATTCTTATCGTACAATATTCCTCTCAGGTCTGATTCTCACCATCTTCTGTAACTAATCTATGGTAGCTCTGTACTTGGTCCGCATATCAATATTAGTAATGCAGTTCCAAAATCATAGAACACCAGTACAACACAAGCTACTACACGATCTAACTCGATCTCATTCTCATCCTACTGTAGTATACAAGATCTAACAGAAATCACTGATAGAAGATCTTTCCCAAAGGAAAAGAAACAATTACTACAGTAAATAGGGACTCAACAGATAATGCATACATCAATGCAAATCTTTCAGAAATAAAAATATGTGAAGCACCGGTATCCCTCAATACATATGCAGGATAATAAAACAAATCAGTTACCTGCAACATCATCATCTGGCGCTTCTTGAGCCTGCTCCTCAGTCAAAGCAAATACTCTGGCCTGCTGTCTAGGAGGCTGGCCAACTGTCTGGCTTCCTCCTGGCCTCTGCTGTGACTGAGATGGTGCTGGCTGAAATGAAGGAACAGTAGCTGATCGTCTACTCCCCTGTGCCGCTGATCCAGATGATTCGGCTCCCTGGAATCTTTGGGAACCCCTCTGTGGACATACTCTGGAAAAATGTCCCTGTTGTTTGCAGAAGTGGCAGCTACCAAGTACTCCTTGGCATTGTTCAGTGGAATGTCTCCCTCCACAATTTCCGCAATACTCGCCAGTATAACTCTGCTGAGAACCACTGGAACTAGAAGAACTTCCGCCAGACTTCTTAAATTGCTTTCCTCTAGCCCTCAGAAAATCTTTCCTTCCACCACTGCTACTGCCACTCTCGAATCGGGGAGGTGGTTGCGGTGGTCTCGACACTGGAGGAACAAATTCAGCTCCTCTCTGCCTTATCAGGCCCGCTTCAGCGCCCTTTGCTCTATTCATGGTATCAGCAAAGTTATTCGGTCGTCCGGTGTTCACCAATGTAAAAATATCGGGATTCAAGCCATTGATGAACTGATCAGCAACGGCTTCGTCATTTTCAGACACATGAGGAGCAAACTTCAACAAGGTAGAGAACTTGGTCACATATTCTTCAATGTTCAGCTGACCCTGTCTCAAATTGGCAAACTCCGCTCCCTTGTCTTTTCTGTACGATATTGGGAAAAATCTCTGATAAAACTCAGTTTTAAACACATCCCAAGTAATAATCGTACCTCGTTGCTCCAAGGCCCTCTTCATTGTAACCCACCAGCTTTTTGCAACATCAAGCAACTGGTGCCCAATCAATTTAATCCGGCGCTCATCACTATACTCCAGTGAATCAAACAACATCTCAATATTACCTAACCAACTCTCACACTCGACTGATGTCTCAGTACCCTTCAACGTGGGTGGTTTGAATGACTGAAACCTCTTCAGCAAGGTTTCCATCGGAGTCGGTGTTACATCCATTGGAAGATTTGATGTACTACTCTGTTCTGGTATTCTTCTGGGAGGCATATCTGAAACTCAAAAGGATTAGTAGCCCAATCCAACACATCTGTTTTAATTCAATCCCCCTCCCGATCATCTTACTGCTGATCGAGAATCAGTTCAGATTCGTTCCCAATAATACATATTACAAATCAAATCAGATAAGTCAAGTAACATGCATAATATAAAGCAGTACGCATGCTAGCATTCACAAGCAAGGAAAGAAAATTCAATCTACCCCGCTCACTAGCATCTTCTATCTCAATATCAAGAATCTACAGTTCTAGTACCTACGGCTCTGATACCACCTGTTGTGGGGACCCGGACGCTAATCAAGTTCTTAAACATCATTGGGACTAATTAATCAATTATAACACAGGGTCTAAATTTTTTTTTTAAAATACAAAGCGGAAACGTAATGTAATTTACTCAAATTACATATTACACATGAACATACAAATCTTGCGTTATCTACAAGAATTCAACTAGGTTCAACTACATATCGGTGCTGAATCCTATGTTGCTTCGAAGCCCGGATCTCCACGCTATCTAATCTTCTCTCATCCTCTTCTCGATCCTGATCCAGCCCCACCTGTTGTCATGCACACATACAAACAAGACAACAGCCGGATAACTCCGGTGAGATATAAATATCCCAGTATAAACAATGTAAACATGCAGTCATATAAAAGCATATATAAGAAGTATTCATAACATGTCTCAAATCAGAAACATAAATTCATATCAAACATTCAATAATCATGAATGGCATAAACAATGTAAATCAACATGTCATATCAGACTCAACTCAACCGACGCGTCGTCTCAGACTCGACTCCACTGACGCGTCGTCTCAGACTCGACTCAACTCTATCCTAGGGATCCCGATGTCTGGATATAGGTAATTATATCGAATCTCAGTCGATAGGAATGAATCAATCCCTAAACGTCATCGATATAATTAATATCTCCAGTGTCTGGGCGAATCAGCCGCAGAATTGACGACTCAGTCAATAACCTGACGAATCAGCCAGTAATTAGGCGAATCAGTCAATAATCAGACAACTCAGCCTGTAATTAAGCGAATCAGCTTAAGTTTAAACGAATCAGTCAATCACCAGACGAATCAGCCGGTGACTAGGCGAATCAGCCTATAATAGACGAATCAGACAATAACCCGACGAATCAGCCGGTGACTAGGCGAATCAGCCTATGACTCAACGACTCAGTAATCAATACATACAGTCAGTATCTAAGCAACTCAATCAATGACTAGCGAATCAGCAGTCATTACATGCAGTGGCTATAAATCAATAGACAACAATCATAAGTCTCATCAATTGCAAATATCAATGCAATAAATGAAAGTATGTGATTTAGGGAGACTCGAGTCAAACCTCACTCGAGTTGTGCAATCCCAACTCAACATTAATTTATACCTTTCTTGTTGTCGCTCTGATACAATCGAAGTCTTGATTCAACGCCTGTCACTGTTCAATCTGGCAATGACAATATCAATATTCTGTATCAATATTCTAATCAATTCCAAACATCTCTGTTTTATCAAATTCTGACGGTACAACCGTACCATCTTACGATACTGATAATACTATATCCGTCTATATCAATTCCAATCATTTACAATCAACCACTGTACCAATCTGGTATCAATTCTAGTCAATTTCATTCTGAAATTCATAACAATTCCATATTCAGTCCGTTTCTTAATCTGACTTCGATTCTACGTTGTCTGACATGTCAAGAACAACATATATGACGTGTATTCAATTCTAACAACATCATATTTCCAAAACATGTCCAAACGTAATAGAACTTACGTCCCGTAGTAGCCTGCGTTGCTAGGAACACGGTGCCGTACTCGGATTCAAGTTTGGACGGACAGATCGAAATATAAAGGCGTAAGGATTTCTTCGAAAGTTTCTCTGAGCCCTTCCTCGATTTCCCCTCTTATTTGCTGAGGAAGGAGACGTGATATACATATATATATCAAGTTTGCATGTAGGAGAAACTTGGCGTTTTTCCACCAATTGCAGTCGGCGCTCGAGCGGTGCAAATCTACCGCTCGAGCGCGGTAGGTTCTGTCCACGCTCTTCCGGAATACACCTTTGGCGCTCGGGCGGTCATAAACTACCGCCCGTGCGCCAAGTCTTCTGCCCGAGACAATTTCTTGATGCACACTGGCGCTCGAGCGGTCATTTCCTACCGCTCGGGCGCCAGACTTTCTGTCCAATTCTTGTATAAGTCATATACTTGGCCCCGTTCGGTCTCGGCATTATGCATCTATAATCATATCAGTTCATCATCAATAAATCATCTTAGATTACGTTAATCATCTCAGATTACGGTAACCAAATCCTTGGGCATTACAGAAACATCATCAACCGAAAAAATATATATAAATCCTGAATTTATATCATCATCTATATTGGGAAACGATCATGATGGTAGGTAGCCTATGCACGATATGACAATTAGTCGATTTTTTCGATTTTGAGTCATTTTGTTTATTTAATTATAAATCTAATTTATTTTGGTTTATTTCTCGATTTTGCATATTAATCCCTAATATGCCTTGAATTTTTATAGTAAATTAATAGATTCAACTAAATTTTGAAAAATTCTAGCATGTATTTATTTTGATTCACATAAATTATTTTGTGGCATAAATAAATTATAAATTTTGTGAATTTATTCTATCAAAATAGTGCATGGCCTATTACATTAATTTATTATGCAATTTTGTGATAATTTTTCTGATTTGGGATTTTTTATTTAAGAACATGTTGGGTTGTTAGATCTTTATTTCCTAAATTTTGAGTGTGGATTTAAATTTTGAATAATTTCGAAATTACTTTTATTTAAAATAGTCTTTATTTTAAAGTGCTAATAAATAATAAAATATTATATGGCATATTGTTGTTTTATATTTTTTTCAAAGGTAGGAACAAAAAATCTAATTTGAAATGACATTCATGAGAGATCAAATGTCGTTATTTAAGGTAAAAAAAATCTACTCGATACATGTAATAATTTGAAAAGGTACGTTCAATTTCTCAAGTTCAATTTCTCACTATCAATATCTTAGTTATAGTATTTTGTTTAATCAAAGAGAAATAAAGGAAGACAATTATTCAAATTTGTCTAGTTAAAGTGATTCATTCTAAAGATAAATGTGATAGAGCAAATGAACACAATTGATATCAATGAAGAATATGTTATCTCACATGAGATATAAATTATAAAGTTGACACAAAATATTGAGATATACATCAAGCCCGATATAAAGTTTGTGGAGGCCAATGATGTCTACCCAAATTATATTCTAATCATATACTGATATGAATGTATTAGTGACCTAGAAGGTCGTTTTATTGACGATGAAAAAAGGGCATGATATACTTGATACAATAAAAAGTGATAAAAATTGACGTATATGGGTTTGTGAATCCAATGGCAATATTGATTTGGAATAAATAGTACATTACAAATCAATAGTTCTAGAAGAGCTAATATTTTCCAAAATATCATCGATACAAATATTTTCAGAGTTTAGCATCATCGATTGCTTTGAGAATTCAAATTATATAAATAGTTAACAAACTATTGACAGTGTACAAAAATGTTAATGATGAAGCCAAAAGTGTCTAGATCGATAAATATGAATATTTTTTAATCAAATATCGAGAAAATTTTATGATTTCTTGTTTATGGATTATCAAATTTGATACCACTATCATAAGCTCAAGTTGGCTGAAATTTCTGTATTATCTTGAATGAATAAATAATGTGGACCCACGAATAATCGCAACTTGATGTTTACGAAAAGATGTTTTGAGAAAAATTTCAGAATATATGATAATACAATCTTGATTAAAAAAAAGGATATGAATATGATTATAAATATCTTGGTTTAGTTTATTTATTCTGCCTCCAATCAACTATTGAAACTATTGCTTTTGATAATAAATGCATCATATTTTGGGGATATCTAAAATATATGGTATATATTATGACAACTGATAATATGTTATGTGAGACAATACTCTAAAATAAATCTCTTGAAGAGATTTTAGATATGTTGAAAAATAATTAGTATCTTATTATCAAATATTTTGGACAATGAGATTTTTATAATGCAATTTCTCATTTTTTATTATTATAAAATGATATTTCCAACATTGAGGGGGAGAAAATAGAAACCTAAAGAATATTTTTGAGATCGATCCCAATGTAATATAAAGTGAACATGAAGTTCCAAGTTTAAATATCAAATTAAGTTATTTGATCTTGTGCATAAGATAAATTATACTATTTAGCTTCAATAATATTCTAGTTGAACAATATATACAACGCGTCTTATGCGACCAAGAACCCCTTTAAAGAAATGACTGAATATCTCAATGTCAAAAGAATAATGGAGGCTAGTCGTTATGAAAGAAAGTGATGTCATGCAAGACATATCTTATATTGCTTGCAAGTAAACATAAAATACGCTAAAAGCAATATCCATCAAATAATTTTAATGAATCCAATTTGGATGGTGTTATTCATAAAGAATAACATAAATATTAAAAAATGAGATTTCACATATTATTTGGGATCAAAATATATAATTATGAATGTGTTTTTTCTATAATGCAAAATGATGATTATCTTGAAATACAATTTATTGTGATTGTAAAAAAAATTGATTGACAAATGACATGTGAAATATGAGCACACTTTAGCACATAATTTCTAACCCAAAGCAAATTATGAGAAAATATTTCCAGTTGTCATAGATGAGTTGATTTGACCATGATATGTATAGAAAGTTCTCTTAGGATTTGAGCTCTCAAATGGATTTAGATTCAACGTTCAAAATTATTATTTCAATAGAACATGTCATTACACAAATAAAAATGATCATGGTTCATGTGATATTTTCAGCTTAGTACTCTTGAATAGTTTACTAAAATGGACAAGTAATTGAAATATAAGAAGAGACGAAATTCTTTCTACGATTATAGATTGAATATTTTCTAGAAAATATATGTACATAAGTTATAGTACAAAGAAAATGCATGAAAATACTTTTATAAGTTGCATCAATTTGTGGTTGTTTGAACATTATATTTGGTCTTGAAGTACCATATATAGGGATTTATACATCATCATATCTCACAAATTACACTAGTGATGTGTATATTTTCTTCAAAGAAGACACTTACAACCAAAAAGACACATGACTGGTTTTCTTTACAATTTCATACAGATTATTGACTTATATAAAGAGATTATCAACAACTGAAGATAATGTGGCGATATGCTTAAAAATTATCACCTTCATCAACTTTTGGCAAATCAGTGTACAAGTTCGAAATACGAGGAGTTGATGATTCAAAGTGATGCTTGCAATAGTGGGAGCAGTCAAAGTTGTACCCTGTTTTTTCCTCCTCTATTATTTTTACCACGTGTCTTTTCATGAAAATATTTTTAATGAGACAATTAACAATTAGCGAGAGATGTCATACTCATTTTTCTTTACTAGGATTTTTTCCCATTGGGTTTTTCCTAGCTAGGTTTAATGAGGCGCATCTATCGTCGGGAAGACACCCAAAAAAGTATCTATTGATGTACTATTTTCTTTCGTTTGGATTTTTCCCAATGAGTTTTAATGACAAGGTTTTAACAAGGTAGCATTGAGTCCCGATGAAGTTTCGAATCATCCATCTTGCCAAATGGATATTTGACGAGTCGATTGTTTGTGCAAATAATCATCTAAGAGGGGAATGTTATAAATATATTCTTATTGTAGATGATTATTTTATTTAGCTAGATTTGTAATCAATATAAATATGACAAGATAATATTTGTAAAGATTTGTATGTTGTAATTATCCCTTATAAATAGAGTGATTATAAAAATGGCACATGCGTATTGACTCATTCTCTCTTTTCTTTTATGAATTCTCTCTACTCTTCTCTTTTTCTTTTATGGTTTATAACAATAAGAGAAATATTATTAAAAAAAAGCGCCGTTTTTTGTGATGATCATGGGTCATTAGGCTGAACCAACATAGACCTCAGCCCATATCCATGCACCACTACTGGTCATGGTTCGTTAGGATGGTCCAGCATGAGCCTTGGCCCAAGCCCATGCACAGTCACTCATAGAATATTCCACTCCTGGAAATTGGTTTCTTTCGCTTCTCCCAATATTTGAATCCAGGACCTTCAGGCTTAAATACCTAGATTCATAAAATGTTGGTACCAGTTGAGAGGTCCAGGGCCAAAGAGGGTGGGGGTGCGCACCGGTGCCATGAGGTTGCACGAACAACGACGGCTCCTGGCAGGCTTCTAGGTGGAGGGAACATGAATGAAACTATCTTAAATCGGAAAGAGAGGGATTCCGAAACTGTTCAAACATGAGATTGTGCAATTGATGGGAGTTTAAAAGATTTAATAGGTACTACTCATATCATGAAGGTGCGTTTTTTTTTTTAGTAACTCATCACATAAGAACTTCAAATTAAGCGTTTTAGACTTGGGACAATTTTTGGATGGTTGACCCATGGAAAAGTTTCCTAGGATGTGTGTGAGTGAGGACATAAACACACTGGAAAACATGTCATGGTACAGTAAGGACAATCGTCGATTCTGGGGCATTACATTTGGTATCAAAGCCTAAGTCTCGTAGTACCGTGTGGTTCGGGGACCAACCAAGCGGAAGCTGGTGGGCATGTGAGGCCCGGATCCATAGAGGGCGCGGGGTGATCGCCAGTGCCATGAGATTGCACAGACAATGAGCTGCTCTTGTCAAGCTTCTAGGCCTTACACCGGAAGGAGAGGTATTCTGAAACTGTTCAGATATGAGACTGTGCAGTTGAGGAGGACTTAAAAGATTTGATAGGTAATATTCGTATCATAAAGGTGCATCTTCTTTTCGATAGCTCATCACATAAGAACTCCAATGTTAAGCGTGCTTGACTTGGGACAATTTTGGAATGGATGACCCCCTGGGAAGTTCCCTACGGTGTGTTTGAGTGAAGAAATAAGCACGCTGAAAAGACATGTCGTGGTACAGTGAGGACAGTGGTCGAATCTTGGCATTACAATAGCGGTTTCAACCGGTATCTAAGAAACAAGCGAAGCGGTAACAGATGAAGATGGTGGTACCTGAAAGGTTGATAAGTCATTGACGGTCTCACGCGCCAACACTTCATCTGTGATGTCTACTAATTTAAAATGCTGGTAAATATTTTTTTTTTAAAAGCTAATACACAAAAATCCCATTTAAATTCACGCATGCAGGACTACTAGAAAATGCACCTTTGAGAATATACGTAATCAAATGACAATTAAAATACTGCAATTTAAAATTGCCGACACGACCATAATAAGCCTTGAATTTTTATAGTGAATTAATAGGTTCAACTAAATTTGAAAAATTCTTGCCTGTATTTATTTTTATTCACATAATTATTTTGTGACATAAATAATTTATAAATTTTTTGATTTTATTCCATCAAAATATTGCATGGCCTATTACATTAATTTATTATGCAATTTTGTGATAATTTTTCTGATTTGAGATTTTTTATTTAAGAACATGTTGGGTTGTTAGATCTTTATTTCCTAAATTTTGAGTGTGGATTTAAATTTTGAATGATTTCAAATTTATTTTTATTTAAAATAGTCTTTATTTTAAAATGATAAATAATAAAATATTATATCGCCTATTGTTGTTTTATATTTTTTTTCAAAGGTAGGAACAAAAAATCTAATATGAAATGACATTCATGAGAGATCGAATGTCGTTATTTAAGGTAAAAAAACCTACTCGATACATGTAAGAATTTGAAAAGGTACGTTCAATTTCTCACTTTCAATATCTTAGTTATATTATTTTGTTTAATCAAAGAGAAATAAAGGAAGAATAGTATTCAAAGTTGTCTAATTAAAGTCATTCATTCAAAAGATAAATGTGATAGTGCCAATGAACACAATTGAAATCAATGAAGAATATGTTATCTCACATGAGATATAAATTATAAAATTGACACAAAATATTGAGATATACATCAAGCCCGATATAAAGTTTGTGGAGGCCAATGATGTCTACCCAAATTATATTTTAATCATATACTGATATGAATGTATTACTGACCTAGAAGGTCGTTTTATTGACGATGGAAAAAAAAGGGCATGATATACTTGATACAATAAAAAGTGATAAAAATTGACGTATATGGGTTTGTGAATCCAATGGCAATATTGATTTGGAATAAATAGTACATTACAAATCAATAGTTCTAGAAGAGCTAATATTTTCTAAAATATCATCGATACAAATATTTTCAGAGTTTAGCATAATCGATTGCTTTGAGAATTCAAATTATATAAATAGTTAACAAACTATTGACAGTGTACAAAGATGTTAATGATGAAGCCAAAAGTTTCTAGATCTATAAATACGAATATTTTTTAATCAATTATCGAGAAAATTTTATGATTTCATGTTTATGGATTATCAAATTTGATACCACTATCATAAGCTCAAGTTGGCAGAAATTTTTGTATTATCTTGAATGAATAAATAATGTGGACCCACGAATCGCAACTTGATGTTTGCGAAAAGATGTTTTGAGAAATATTTCCATAATATATGATAATACAATCTTGATTTTAAAAAAAGGATATGAATATCAGTTTTATGATTATAAATATGTTGGTCTAGTTGATTTATTCCGCCTCCAATCAACTATTGAAATTATTGATTTTGATAATAAATGCATCATATTTTGGGGATATCTAAAATATATGTTGTATATATTATGCCAACTGATAATATGTTATGTGAGACAAATACTCTAAAATAAATCTCTTGAGGAGATTGTAGATATGTTGAAAATAATTAGTATCTTATGATCAAATATTTTGGGCAATGAGATTTTTGTGACGCAATTTCTCATTTTTTATTATTATAAAATGATATTTCCAACATTGAGGGGGAGGAAATAGAAACCTAAAGAATATTTTTGAGATCGATCCCAATGTAATGTAAAGTTATAATGAAGTTCCAAGTTTAAATATCAAAATAAGTTATTTGATCTTGTGCATAAGATAAATTATACTATTTAGCTTCATTAACACTCTAGTTGAACATTGTATACAACTCGTCTTATACGACGAAGAACCCCTTTAAAGAAATGACTGAATATCTCAATGTCAAAAACATAATGGAGGCTAGTCGTTATAAAAGAAATTGATGTTCTGCATGAAATATCTTATATTACTTGCAAGTAAACATAAAATACGCTAAAACCGTTATCGATCAAATATTTTATTGAATCAAATTTTGATGGTGTTATTAATAAAGAACAACATGTATATTAAAAGACGAAATTTCACATATTATTTGTGATGCCCATATTACTCTAACGACAATTAATGATCAAACAATAATGGTTTGACTTAAAACTGCAGCGGAAAAAGGTTTAAAATACTTTAAAACGGACCTCAGGGCCTAGAAAAATTTCGACATGACCTCCCCGTAAGTAGGACATCCCGAAAACTCAAACAAAAGTTTATATCAAAATATACTCCAACTAGAGTCATTAAAACAACAACCAAAGTCAACAACCTATAGCCGCACTGGCCAGGACTAAACAGAATTTAAAACTTACCAAATACTCACCAGATCAAGAATATCACAGAGTCGTCTCAGAACATAACCAGAACAACCAAATATCATTACAGATACACGGGGCATCTCCCCGGCAAATAACGTACAATACAAGCCTGAAACAAACTCAAGACATACATATAAACTAACTGGGAGACTCCACTGAACAGAACCAAGCAATCCAACCTCAATCCCGAGCTCCACTGGCGGAACCTCGGCCTGATACTGCAAAACGACTCGGGAGATCTACCATGGTGCCCAAAAAGCAACCACAGCAGCCCCCCCAGTAAACAACTGAGGTTAGGATTCTGGTATGAAACAGTTCAACAATAACAACAATAACATAAATCATGCATAATCATATAATGAAATGTAATATGCAATGCATGAAAGGCTCAACGAATAATCGGGATAACAGGAGCCAACAAACGGTACGATAACAACTGGAATAATGCTCGAGCAACAACACAGGGGAGCTACATCATCATGCAGCTAAACCGCCCTGTCAAGTATGCGAGTTATGCCAAGCTGTGCTGAAAAACACCCCTGACTCGGCCTCCATACAGCTGATACGCTATAACAGGATGGCACAACAGAACGAACTAGATGACTTAATCTCAGCGCTCACCTCAAAAGGCTGCACTAACCACGGGATTGTTCAATCACATCTACGGTCTCATGTGTATAGGCCTATCAGCCACACAATAATCCCGAGATAAACAACAGTGCCAGATAACAACGGATATCAACAATGGGCTAACAAGAACGATAGGGCTCAACATGAATGTCATAATTGTATGCCCAATTCTAAATGCCAATAATATGTCATAATAAATAAACATAGATCACAATGAAGGCATTTAACAATTTACAACAGTCAACAAGTCATAAACACGATCCATGTAACACAGAATGGCAATTAAACATAATTTATGTTTTACCGTCGTATGTTACAGAGCTGTAACATACCTATACCAACTCGACAATCCAATAACAACTTCACTTCAATACCCTTGGCCTAAACAAAGCAAGAATAAACCGATCATGAACTACATTCCATACCAATGTCCAATTTTGGCACAAAAGAGCATAAAATTCGTATCTCGCTCAATATTAACTCAAATCAATATCCGCCAATTGGAAATGAAAGATAATCAAATATCTAAGTTTCTCCAGTTAAAACCATCTTCAGAATCTCAGTAAATTATTCTCAGAATTTCCAAGAACACTCTGTTACTTACGAATTCGCGGACAGAATCTCACACACTGAGCAGTTCCAGAAAAACGGGCATAACTTGCTCAATTCTTAATGGAATTAACGAATTTTTTTTATCATTACGAAGATAACACATAGCTCTACAACTTTCTTTGGAATCACAAGTCCAGAATCCGAGCGCATAATTGACAAAAACTCGAATTACAGTAGGTGTCCTCCACAGCACCATTTCAGAATTCGATTTGACACATTTTGGTAGAAAAATCATATCAAATCCGTTTCTTATCCAAATTCAATGATTCCAGTGGCTATAGAAAGCTGACAAACAGAGCTACAACTTCTTTATAAGTAATTTCTACAAATTCAAACTACAAAAGTCGCAGCAACCCAAAAATTCTCACCCAAAATCGGAAGGATTCTCGCAGAAACAGGGCACCCGAACAGCAGCTTTGATCTACCTGAATCCTTGCTCAAACTTCGCGATTTCTGACTTGAATCGAAGCCTAGGATGTTAGGAAGACACCCCTTCAGACCGATCGAGATTTGGACGCCGGACGGAGGAGTTATCGCGATTTTCCCGCAGCTGCTCCAAGGGTTGCGAAAATTTGGGTTGAGGGAAATGGGTTTGGGAAATAGCTTCTCTCCCTTCTTCTATTATTGGTAAGTTGAGTATATGTATGTGTATTTTTATATATTGTGTATTTGGTTACTAAAATAGTAACTCAAGCCCATTTATCCCGGTCTGTATTTATTTTGCTCTCGTGTGTTATTTAAACTCTATATGTATTTTATATCGTTAAATTCTCCGATATTCTAAAATACATATTTTTAACACACTTCTTGAATTTATTTGGCATAAATAATTATTTTAATTTATAACTCAATAATTATTCTAATTATGCCAAAATTACCGGATAATAAATTACAGGGCCTTGCACTTCTCCACCCCTTAAAACAAATTTCGTCCTCGAAATTTCTGTTTATACACATACATCTTACATACGATACAAAACCAACAATGCATTACTAAGAATCAAACAGATATGGATAAGATGCTCTCATCTTCTCTTCTGTTTCCCACGTTGATTCTTCTACACCATGCCTCGACCACTGAACACGTACAAGTGGTATAACTTTATTGCGTAAAACTTTTTCTTTACGATCCAAGATACAAACAGGATACTCAGTATACGATAGAGAAGGGTCGAGTTCAACCTCATCAGGCTGAATCACATGAGACGGATCGGGCTCATACTTACGAAACATAGAAACATGGAAAACATCATGGATGCCAGATAAAGACTGGGGCAAATCCAAACGATAAGCGCAAGTCCCAATACGCTCAACAATCTCGTAGGGGCCAACGAAACGAGGTGACAACTTACCTCTCATACCAAAACGAACAACACCTCTAAACGGAGAGATTCTTAGAAACACAAAATCTCCAACTTGAAATTCTAGAGGTCGACGACGTCTGTTAGCATAACTAGCTTGACGATCTTGGGCAGCTTTCATTCTTTGACGAATCAAATGGACTTTATTGTGCATTTCCTGAACAATCTCAGGTCCAGTCAACTGATTCTCACCGAATTCATCCCAACAAAGAGGTGATCGACACCGTCTGCCGTACAAAGCTTCAAAAGGAGCCATACCAATAATCACTTGGAAACTGTTGTTATATGAAAATTCTACTAGTGGTAAAGCTTCCTGCCAACTGTCTTTAAAATCCATGACTACAGCTCGAAGCAACGTCTGAATCGTACGCTCTGTCTGACCATCTGTCTGAGGATGGTACGCAGTACTCATCGCAAGTCGTGTACCCATTTCTTTTTGGAAACTAGTCCAAAACTTTGATGTGAATCTAGGGTCACGATCTGATACTATTGCAACTGGAACTCCATGAAGTCTAACAACATTTTCAATATACAGACGAGCCATTTTTCTTGTACGAATACGTCCTGTCATACGGAATAAAGTGTGCCGATTTAGATAACCTATCGACAATCACCCAAATGGCATCGAAATGACGAGAAGTACGTGGCAAATGCGTGACAAAATCCATAGCCATGTGCTCCCAGTTCCACTGAAGAACCTCAAGACTATGCAATAATCCTCCCGGTCTCATTCGTTCCGCTTTGACTTGCTGACAGATCATACAACGAGACACAAACTCAGCCACATCCTTTTTCATATTCTTCCACAAAAACTGAGGCCGTAGAATTTGATGCATTTTCCTTCCTCCTGGGTGGATACTATATCGAGTACAATGAGCTTCTTTAAGGATGGCTGTACGCAATTCAGGAATATCTGGGACAACCAATCTACCATTCAACCGAAGAGAATCATCTGAGTGAATTGTGAAACCAGATTGGTGTCCTTGAGATACTAACTCATAAGATTTCAGAACTCGATCATC
Organism: Primulina eburnea; assembly: GCF_022965805.1. Lineage (NCBI taxonomy): Eukaryota > Viridiplantae > Streptophyta > Magnoliopsida > Lamiales > Gesneriaceae > Primulina > Primulina eburnea. The sequence goes on along the minus strand of NC_133114.1, from coordinate 20,323,349 downwards.
ACTTTTCTGAGCCGACTTTACAATCTGAATCAACTCTGGCTCAACAGAAATCTGAGATACACAAACAGCATTACCTTGGATTTGAAAATCCAACCCAGATGTGCAAATATCCTCTCGTAACTTAGAAACATGAATCGAGGATAAATTAACGTCAACAACCTTACGACTCAAAGCATCGGAAATGACATTCACTTTTCCTGGATGATACTGGATCTCACAATCATAATCTTTCAAAAGATCCATCCAACGTCTCTGTCTCATATTCAGATCTGACTGAGAGAACAAATACTTCAAACTCTTGTGATCAGAATAGATTACAAATTGCTCCCCAAACAAATAATGTCTCCAAATCTTGAGAGCAAAAACGATAGCAGCCAATTCCAAGTCATAAACAGGATACTTAGATTCATGCGGTTTCAACTGAAGAGAACCATAGGCCACAACTCTGCCATGCTGCATCAGAACACAACCTAGACCTCGATTAGATGCATCAATGCAAACCACAAATCCTCCAGAACCACTTGGAGTGGTAAGAACTGGTGCAGAAGTCAATCTCTTCTTCAACTCGACAAAACTTGACTCACATTCATCAGACCAAATGAATCTCTGATTTTTCTGAGTCAGTTGAGTGATAGGTCTGGCAATCTTTGAGAAATTTTCGATAAATCTCCGGTAATAACCAGCTAGACCCATGAAACTACGAATCTCTGGCACATTGGTCGGTCGTGCCCAGTTCAGCACTGCTTCTACTTTACTTGGATCGACAGAAATACCATGTTGAGATATGACATGGCCCAGAAACACAACTCTATCTAGCCAAAACTCACACTTGGATAGCTTGGCGTACAACTGCTTCTTTTGAAGAATTCGAAGAATTATCCTCAAATGTTTGGCATGCTCTTCCTCGGACTTGGAATAAACAAGAATATCATCGATGAATACAATCACAAAACGATCGAGATATTTACGAAATACTCGATTCATCAAGTCCATAAACACAGCAGGAGCATTGGTCAAACCAAAAGGCATAACCAAAAATTCAAAGTGTCCGTATCTCGTGCGAAAAGCTGTTTTCGGCACATCTTCTTGTCTAACTCTCACTTGATGGTACCCTGAACGAAGATCAATATTAGAATACACCGAAGTACCATTGCAACTGATCAAATAAGTCATCAATCCTAGGGAGTGGATATTTATTCTTGACAGTAGACTTATTCAGTTGCCGATAATCAATACACATCCGCATCGTACCATCTTTCTTCTTGACAAATAGAATCGGTGCACCCCACGGTGAATAACTCGGACGAATATAACCTTTACTCAACAAATCCTGCAATTGTTCTTTCAGCTCAACAGTGGCTAAATGATATGGTGCTTGAGATATGGGTACATTAATTCGATACTGAACTCAACTTCTCGTTCTGGTGGAAAACCAGGAATCTCTTCTGGAAACACATCAGGAAACTCACGAACTACGGGAATATCATAAATCTGTCGCTCATCTTGCGATAGATCCACAGCATAAACCAGAAAACCTTCATGACCAGAATCTAACAATCGATTCATTTCAATGGCAGAAACTAGAGGAATCTTGGCTTGAGAACCACGACCATAGAAATTGAAATTCCATTTAGGAGCAAAGCTAGGTCTGAAACGAACTATTCCTCGATAACAGTCAACAGTGGCACGATTTGCAGTCAAAACATCCATACCAACGATACAGTCAAAGTCATGCATAGGTAGGACTATAAGATTCAGATATAGAACATTTTCATCGTGAAACAAAATCGCATTGAACACTACATTATCAGTGATAATCATTTTGCCCATTGGAGTAGCAACAGATAGATTGGAATTCATACTAGTGGTGCGAAGATCATGCGAAACAACAAATGCGTGAGAAACAAAGGAATGAGATGCTCCAGTATCAAATAACACTCGTGCTATAAAACCACAAAGAGTACAGTTACCGGTAATGACAGTACCTGGAGCAGCCTGAGCCTCATCCTCTGTCAAAGCAAAAACATGAGCAGATGACTGATTCTGTTGACTACCTTGCCCTCTGCTCTGTTGCGAAGGGCGACTAGGCTGCTGGGAAGACCGGGACGGTGCTGGAATTCTATTACTTTGAGCTCCACTACCTGCCAGGGATGATTTCCCCGTCTTACTAGGACAGACTCTAGCAAAATGGCCCGGCCGACCACAAACATTACAAACCCCTTGAACTCCAACACACTGATGACTGGAATGCTTGCCTCCACAGTGATCACAGTAAGGTCCACTATAGCGATATCCCCCACGGTTCCCCGAACTCCCTGAACTCGAAGAACTAGAACCAGACTTCTTAAATTGTTTCCCACGTGGACGAAGAGATGAATAACCAGATGAACTGAATTGTTGTCTCCCTGACTGATGATGTTGGGTAGGAACCCGATTGCCACTCCTCTTAAGACTAGCTTCAGCCCTTTTTGCTATTTCCACCGCTTCAAGATAATTCAGTGGCTTACCGGCAGAAACAAAAGGGTGCAGATGATCGTTCAACCCTTCAATGAAACTTTCGACGACAGCAACCTGACTCGCGGCCACATGAGGAGCATAACTCAGCATAGCATAAAAAGTATCCGCATAATCCGCAACTGACATATCGCCTTGTTTCAGGTTATGAAACTCAGAAGCCTTAGAACTGTAGAATGATGGAGGATAATAACTCTCCTTAAACTTCAGCTTGAATATATCCCAAGATGGAATGATCCTCTGAGCATCTAAAGTCATCAATGTAGTAGACCACCACATTTTGGCACGATCTTTCAATTGATGCACAGCTAATCTCAATCGACACTCTGGAGGATACTCAATCAAATCAAACAATTCCTCAATCTCAGAAATCCATAACTCAGCTTTCTCAGCTCCCTCGGAACCACTGAATCGAGGAGGATGCATAGAATGGAAACGCGCAACTAACTCATCCATCCTAAGCTGCTCTAGATGATCAGCAGCTTGCTCAACAAAAGTATCATCAACAACACCGACACGAGGTCTACCACGTCCACGACCTCGACCTCGAGCTAAAGGAATCTCATCAACAGGAATTTATTCACCTCCTTCCATTCTATACGATAAAACACCAAAACAATTAGAATGGAAGTAAACAAATCATATAATCACATAAACATTCTGTCAAGTAGCATACACATGCGCAACAACCATTTTAGTGCCAAGACTCGAGTGTCCTAGACTCTAGTTCGAGCGTATCCCAGTTTACGCTCTGATACCAAGATGTGAGGCCCATATTACTCTAACGACAATTAATGATCAAACAATAATGGTTTGACTTAAAACTGCAGCGGAAAAAGGTTTAAAATACTTTAAAAAGGACCTCAGGGCCTAGAAAAATTTCGACATGACCTCCCCGTAAGTAGGACATCCCGAAAACTAAAACAACAGTTTATATCAAAATATACTCTAACTAGAGTCATTAAAACAACAACCAAAGTCAACAACCTATAGCCGCACTGGCCAGGACTAAACAGGATTTAAAACTTATCAAATACTCACCAGATCAAGAATATCACAGAGTCGCCTCAGAACATAACCAGAACAACCAAATATCAATAGAGATACACGGGGCATCTCCCCGGCAAATAACATACAATACAAGCCTGAAACAAACTCAAGACATACATATAAACTAACTGGGAGACTCCACTGAACAGAACCAAGCAATCCAACCTCAATCCCGAGCTCCACTGGCGGAACCTCGGCCTGATGCTGCAAAACGACTCGGAAGATCTACCATGGTGCCCAAAAAGCAACCACAGCAGCCCCCCCAGTAAACAACTGAGGTTAGGATTCTGGTATGAAACAGTTCAACAATAACAACAATAACATAAATCATGCATAATCATATAATGAAATGTAATATGCAATGCATGAAAGGCTCAACGAATAATCGGGATAACAGGAGCCAACAAACGGTACGCTAACAACTGGAATAATGCTCGAACAACAACACAGGGGAGCTACATCGTCATGCAGCTAAACCGCCCTGCCAAGTATGCGAGGTATGCCAAGCTGTGCTGAAAAACACCCCTGACTCGGCCTCCATACAGCTGATACGCTATAACAGGATGGCACAACAGAACGAACTAGATGATACAATCCCAGCGCTCACCTCAAAAGGCTGCACTAACCACGGGATTGTTCAATCACATCTACGGTCTCATATGTATAGGCCTATCAGCCACACAATAATCCCGAGATAAACAACAGTGCCAGATAACACTCTGTTACTTACGAATTCGCGGACAGAATCTCACACACTGAGCAGTTCCAGAAAAACGGGCATAACTTGCTCAATTCTTAATGGAATTTAACGAATTTTATATCATTACGAAGATAACACATAGATCTACAACTTTCTTTTGAATCACAAGTCCAGAATCCGAGCGCATAATTGACAAAAACTCGAATTACAGTAGGTATCCTGCACAACACCATTTCAGAATTCGATTTGACACATTTTGGTAGAAAAATCATATCAAATCCGTTTCTTATCCAAATTCGATGATTCTAGTGGCTATAGAAAGCTGACAAACAGAGCTACAACTTCTTTATAAGTCATTTCTACAAATTCAAACTACAAAAGTCGCAGCAACCGAAAAATTCTCACCCAAAATCGGAAGGATTCTCGCAGAAACAGGGCACCCGAACAGCAGCTTCGATCTACCTGAATCCTTGCTCAAACTTCGCGATTTCTGACTTGAATCGAACCTAGGATGTTAGGAAGACACCCCTTCAGACCGATCGAGATTTGGACGCCGGACGGAGGAGTTATCGCGATTTTCCCGCAGCTGCTCCAAGGGTTGCGAAAATTTGGGTTGAGAGAAATGGGTTTGGGAAATAGCTTCTCTCCCTTCTTCTATTATTGGTAAGTTGAGTATATGTATGTGTATTTTTATATATTGTGTATTTGGTTACTAAAATAGTAACTCAAGCCCATTTATCCCGGTCTGTATTTATTTTGCTCTCGTGTGTTATTTAAACTCTATATGTATTTTATATCGTTAAATTCTCCGATATTCTAAAATACATATTTTTAACACACTTATTGAATTTATTTGGCATAAATAATTATTTTAATTTATAACTCAATAATTATTCTAATTATGCCAAAATTACCGGATAATAAATTACAGGGCCTTACATTATTTGGGAACAAAACAATATAATTATTAATGTTTTTTTTATATAATGCAAAATGATGATTATCATGAGAATATTTAATATACAAAGTTGCATCAATTTGTGGTTGTTTGAATATTTAATGCTCAAAATATCCTTTTCGCTAACTTTGAAAGATGAAGAAATATATTTGGTCTTGAAGTACCATATATAGGAATTTATACATCATTATATCTCACAAATTACACTAGTGATGTGTATATTTCTTCAAAGAAGACACTTACAACCAAAAAGACACATGAGTGATTTTCTTTACAATTTCATATAGATTATTGATTTATATAAAGAGATTATCAACAACTGAAGATAATGTGGCGATATGTTTAAAAATTATCACCTTCATCAACTTTTGGCAAATCAGTATACAAGTTCGAAATACGAGGAGTTGATGATTCAAAGTGATGCTTGCAATAAAGGGAGCAGTCAAAGTTGTACCCTGTTTTTTCCTCCTCTATTATTTTTACCACGTGTCTTTTCATGAAAATATTTTTAATGAGACAATTAACAATTAGCGATAGATGTCATACTCTTTTTTCTTTACTAGGATTTTTTCCCATTGGTTTTTTCCTAGCTAGGTTTAATGAGGCGCATTTATCGTCGGGAAGACACCCAAAAAAAGTATCTATTGATGTACTATTTTCTTTCGTTTGGATTTTTCCCAATGAGTTTTAATGACAAGGTTTTAACAAGGTAGCATTGAGTCCCGATGAAGTTTCGAATCATCCATCTTGCCAAATGGATATTTGACGAGTCGATTGTTTGTGCAAATAATCATCTAAGAGGGGAATGTTATAAATATATTCTTATTGTAGATGATTATTTTATTTAGCTAGATTTGTAATCAATATAAATATGACAAGATAATATTTGTAAAGATTTGTATGTTGTAATCATCCCATATAAATAGAGTGAATGTGTCCAATAAAAATGGCACATGCGTATTGACTCATTCTCTCTTTTCTTTTATGAATTCTCTCTAATCTTCTCTTTTTCTTTTATGGTTTATAAAAATAAAAGAAATATTATTTAAAAAAGCGCCTTTTTTTTGTAATGATCATGGGTTATTAGGCTGAACCAACACAAGCCTCAGCCCATATCCATGCACCATTACTGGTCATGGTTCGTTAGGATGGTCCAGCATGAGCCTTGGCCCAAGCCCATGCACAGTCATTCATAGAATATTCCACTCCTGAAAATTGGTTTCTTTAGCTTCTCCCAATACTTGAATCCAAGACCTTCACGCTCAAGTACCTAGATTCTTAAAATATTGGAACTAGTTGAGAGGTCCAGGGCCGAAGAGGGTGGGGGTGCGCGTCGGTGCCATGATGTTGCATAGACAACGAGCGGTTCCTGGCAGGATTCTAAGTTGAGGGAACATGAATGAAACGATCTTAAATCGGAAGGAGAGGGATTCCGAAACTGTTCAAACATGAGATTGTGCAATTGATGAGAGTTTAAAAGATTTAATAGGTACTACTCATATCATGAAGGTGCATCTTTTTTTTTTGGTAACTCATCACATAAGAACTCCAAAGTTAAGCGTTTTAGACTCGGGACAATTTTGGGACGGTTGACCCATTGGAAAGTTTCCTAGGGCGCGTGTGAGTGAGGACATAAACACACTAGAAAACATGTCATGGTACAGTAAGGACAATCGTCGAATCTGAGGCATTACATTTGGTATCAGAGCCTAACTCTCCTAGTACATTGTGGTTCGGGGACCAACCAAGCGGAAGCTGGTGGGCATGTTAGGCCTGGATCCATAGAGGGCGCGGGGTGATCGCCAGTGCCATGAGATTGAAAAGACAATGAGCGGCTCTTGTCAAGCTTCTAGGCCTTACACCGGAAGGAGAGGTATTATGAAACTGTTCAGATATGAGACTGTGCAGTTGAGGACGACTTAAAAGATTTGATAGGTAATACTCGTATCATAAAGGTGCATCTTCTTTTCGATAGCTCATCGCATAAGAACTCTAATGTTAAGCTTGCTTTACTTGGAATAATTTTGGAATGGGTGACCCCCTGGGAAGTTCCCTACGGTGCGTTTGAGTGAGGAAATAAGCATGCTGGAAAGACAATTCATGGTACAGTGAGGACAATCGTCGAATCTTGGCATTACAATAGCAGTTTCAACCGATATCTCAGAAACAAGCGAAGCGGTAACAGATGAAGATGATGGTACCTGAAAGGTTGATAATTCATTGATGGTCTCAGGTGCCAACACTTCATCTGTGACGTCTACTAATTTAAAATGCTGCTAAATATTTTTTTAAAAAAACTAATACACAAAAATCTCATTTAAATTCACGCAGGCATGACTACTAGAAAATACACCTTTGAGAATATACGTAATCAAATTACAATTAAAATACTGCAATTTAAAATTGCCGACACGGCCATAATAAGCCTTGAATTTTTATAGTGAATTAATAGGTTCAACTAAATTTTGCAAAAATTTTGCATGTATTTATTTTGATTCACATAAATAATTTATAATTTTTCTGAATTTATTCTATCAAAATATTGCATGGCCTATTACATTAATTTATTATGCAATTTTGTGATAATTTGTCTGATTTGGGATTTTTTATTTAAGAACATGTTGGGTTGTTAGATATTTATTTTCTAATTTTGAGTGTGGATTTAAATTTTGAATAATTTCGAAATTATTTTTATTTAAAATAGTCTTTATTTTAAAGTGCTAATAAATAATAAAATATTATATGGCATATAGTTCTTTTATATTTTTTTCAAAGGTAGGAACAAAAAATCTAATATGAAATGACATTCATGAGAGATCGAATGTCGTTATTTAAGGTAAAAAAAATCTACTCGATACATGTAAGAATTTGAAAAGGTACGTTCAATTTCTCAAGTTCAATTTCTCACTTTCAATATCTTAGTTATAGTATTTTGTTTAATCAAAGAGAAATAAAGGAAGAATATTATTCAAAGTTGTCTAATTAAAGTGATTCATTCTCACATAAACACAATTGATATCAATGAAGAATATGTTATCTCACATGAGATATAAATTATAAAATTGACACAAAAGATTGAGATATACATCAAGCCCGATATAAAGTTTGTGGAGGCCAATGATGTCTACCCAAATTATATTCTAATTATATACTGATATGAATGTATTACTGACCTAGAAGGTCGTTTTATTGACGATGGAAAAAAAGGGCATGATATACTTGATACAATAAAAAGTGATAAAAATTGACGTATATGGGTTTGTGAATCCAATGGCAATATTGATTTGGAATAAATAGTACATTACAAATCAATAGTTCTAGAAGAGCTAATATTTTCCAAAATATCATCGATACAAATATTTTCAGAGTTTAGCATAATCGATTGCTTTGAGAATTCAAATTATATAAATAGTTAACAAACTATTGACAGTGTACAAAGATGTTAATGATGAAGCCAAAAGTTTCTAGATCTATAAATACGAATATTTTTTAATCACTTATCGAGAAAATTTTATGATTTCTTGTTTATGGATTATCAAATTTGATACCACTATCATAAGCTCAAGTTGGCAGAAATTTTTGTATTATCTTGAATGAATAAATAATGTGGACCCACGAATCGCAACTTGATGTTTGCGAAAAGATGGTTTGAGAAAAATTTCCAGAATATATGATAATACAATCTTGATTTAAAAAAAGGATATGAATATCAATTTTAAGATTCTAAATATGTTGGTTTAGTTGATTTATTCTGCCTCCAATCAACTATTGAAACTATTGATTTTGATAATAAATGCATCATATTTTGGGGATATTTAAAATATATGTTGTATATATTATGTCAACTCATATATGTTATGTGAGACAAATACTCTAAAATAAATCTCTTGAAGAGATTGTAGATATGTTGAAAATAATTAGTATCTTATGATCAAATATTTTGGACAATGACATATTTATGACACAATTTCTCATTTTTTATTATTATTAAATGATATTTCCAACATTGAGGGGGAGGAAATAGAAACCTAAAGAATATTTTTGAGATCGATCCCAATGTAATGTAAAGTGAACATGAAGTTCCAAGTTTAAATATCAAAATAAGTTATTTGATCTCGTGCATAAGATAAATTATACTATTTAGCTTCATTAATAGTTGAACAAAATATACAACTCGTCTAATGAGACGAAGAACCCATTTAAATAAATGACTGAATATCTCGATAAATAATGGAGGCTAGGTGTTATGAAAGAAATTGATGTTCTGCATGAAATATCTTATATTACTTGCAAGTAAACTTAAAATACGCTAAAACCGCTATTGATCAAATCTTTTAATGAATCAAATTTGGATGGTGTTATTCATAAAGAATAACATGTATATTAAAAGATGAGATTTCACATATTATTTGGGATCCAAATGATATAATTATTAATGTGTTTTTTCTATAATGCAAAATGATGATTATCTTGAAATATAATTATTGTGATTGTCAAAAAAAAAATGATTGACAAATGACATGTAAAATATGAGCACACTTTAACTTAGAATTTCTAAACCAAAGTCAGTTATGAGAAAATATTTTCAGTTTTCATGGATGAGTTGATTTGACCATGATATGTATAGAAAATCCTTTTAGGATTTCAGCTATCAAATGGATTTAGATTTAACGTCCAAAATTATTATTTCAATAGAACATTTCATTATACAAATTAAAATGATCGTGGTACATGTGATACTTCTAGCTTAGTATTCTTGAATAGTTTACTAAAATGGACAAGTAATTGAAATATACATTTGTGATAAAATATTTGGAAAAGACGAAATTCTTTCTACGATTATAGATTGAATATTTTCTAGAAAATATATGTACATAAGTTATAGTACAAAGGAAATATACGAAAATAATTTTATAAGTTGCATCAATTTGTGGTTGTTTGAACATTTGATGCTCAAAATATTCTTTTTCGCTAACTTTGAAAGATGAAGAAATATATTTTGTCTTGAAGTACCATATATAGGAATTTATACATCAATATATCTCATAAATTACACTAGTGATGTGTATATTTTCTTCAAAGAAGACACTTACAACCAATAAGACACATGACTGGTTTTCTTTGCAATTTCATACATATTATTGATTTACATAAATTGTAATGCCCGAGATTTTTATCCTGTTAATTCGAAATGATTAAGTTATGAATTGATGTGATAATGAATGGGCCACGCGAGACATGAATTGAAGAGCATGTGATGTTGGATGTGCGAGGACAGAACACCTCGGGCATTTGCGCGAGATGGGCAGAGGACCTCGCGCATATGCGCTAAGAGAGTGCGCGCATATGCGCGAGCTGTGCGGAAGATTTGTGCGGAGATAGTAGGTCTCGCACATACGCACGGAGGTGGTGCGCACATATGCGCGAGCTGCCGAGAAGATATGTGCCGAGACCAGTAGGTCTCGCGCATATGCACCGAGGAGGGTCGCGCAAATGCGCGAGACGTGCAAGTTGAAGATGAAGCCACGTTTTCTTGCATGCATATAATCCTTAGCAGAAAACCGAGACGTCATTTCAGAAATCCTTACGCCTTTTCATATTTTAGATTTGTGATTGTGCAAGATCCGTCAGTCAGAATTTCAATCCGACTTCAGTACTGTGTTCCTATCGAAAAGAATTCAACTGGACGTAAGTTTTATTATATTTTGATATGATTTGAAAATATGATATTGAAGGAATCGGATATGATTTATATATGGTGTTCTTGATATAGAAGGCATCGTATAATCGAAATCGGATTGAAGAACAGATACCGTATGAAATTATTATGATTTTTCAGAGTTGATTTGATTGAGATTATACAGATTTGATATCGATCAGATTATGTTTGTCGATCGATGATGATTTGAGATTGATATATGTTGATATTTGTATTGCTGGGTATATTGAGATTGTGCAGTTATGCTGTTGAAACAGACTTAGATTGAGTTCTGATTATATCCAGTATTGAATTGAGTGGCATATTGATATTGTACTCCTCGATATTGTCATTGCCAGATTGAGTATTGACAGGCTTCGAATTCGAGATTTCGACTTCGTCAGATCAACATAAAGAAAGTTACAAATCAATGTTAACCGGGAGATCGACTCGAGTCTGATTGGACTTGAGTTTCTCAAAAACCACATACTTTATTTTATTGCATTGATGTTTGCAATTCATGAGATTAATATGCTTAGTCTATTGAGTTATAGCAAAGCGAGTCATGGGCGGAGATTCCTAGTCTTTGGCGGAGATGCCAAGTCTTTGGCGGATATGCCAAGACACTGGATGTTTGGTTTATATCGATGTTGCGTAGGAGCAGATCGTCTTCTATTGCGGAGATTTGGTATATTGTGCAAATGTCCAGGAACCGGGATCTGTAGATTAGAGATGAGTCGAGTCTGAGATGATGAGTCATTAGTTTATTTATAGTTTTATATGGATTCATGTCTGTCATATTTTGATACATGTTATGGATATCTGTTTCATGCTTTTATATATGTTATATGATTGCATGTACACGTTGTTTATACTGGAAATTTATTTCTCACCGGAGTTATCCGGCTGTTGTTGTCTTTGTATGTGTGAAGGACAACAGGTGGGACAGGATCAGGGTCAAGAAGTGGATGAGAGATTACAGTTATCGTGGAGATTCGGACCCAGAAGTAGAATATGCTTCAGCACTTGATATATAGTAGTCGAACTCTAGTTTGATTTTATTGTAATTGTACAAGACCTGTACTTTTATATTAATGTATATATCAGATTGATTACATTATGTTTCCGCACTTATATTTTTTTAAAAAAACTTTTTTGACCCAGTTTATTGAATTGATCCAATTATTCCCAAGAACAATTAAAAGATGAATTAGCGTCCGGGTCCCCACATAAATAGATTATCAACAACTGAAGATAATATGGGTGATATTTTTAAAAATTAACACCTTCATCAACATTTGGCAAATAAGTGTACAAGTTCAAAATACGAGGAGTTGATGATTTCAAGTGATGCTTGCAATAAGGGGAGCAGTCAAAGTTGTACTCTCTTTTTTCCTCGTCTATTATTTTTCCCACATGGCTTTTCATGATAATATTTTTAATTAGATAATTGACAATTAGCGAGAGATTTCATACTCTTTTTTTTTTACTAAGATTTTGTCCCATTGGGTTTTCTCTAACAAGGTTTTAATGAGGCGCATCTATCGTCGGGAAGACATCCAAAGAAAGTATATATTGATGTATTATTTTCTTTCGTTTTGATTTTTCCCAATGAGTTTTATTGACAAGGTTTTAACGAGGTAGCATTGAGTGCGATGAAGTTTCTAATCATCCATCTTGCCAAATGGATATTTGACGAGTCGATTGTTTGTGCAAATAATCCTCTGAGGGGGAATGTTATAAATATATTCTTATTGTAGATGATTATTTTATTTAGTTAGATTTGTAATCAATATAAATATGACAAGATAATATTTGTAAAGATTTTTATGTTGTAATCATCCTTTATAAATAGAGTGATTGTGTTCAATAAAAATCGCACATGCGTATTGACTCATTCTCTCTTTTCTTTTATGAATCCTCCTTACTTTTTTATCTTTCTTTTATGGTTTATAACAATAATAGGAATATTTTTACCAAAAAAATGCGTCTATTTTGTAACGGTAATTGGCTATTAGTCTGAACCAACATAGGCCTCGGTCCATATCCATGCACCAGTACTGGTCATGGGTCGTTTGGATGGTCAAGCATGAGCCTTAGCCCAAGCCCATGCACTGTCACTCATAGAATATCCCACTCCTGGAAATCGGTTACTTTCGTCTCCCCCAACACTTGAATCCAGGACCTCCAGGCATAAGTACCTAGATTCTTGAAGTGTTGGTACCAGTTGTGAGGTCCAGGGCCGAAGAGGGCGGGGGGGTGCGCGCCGGTGCCATGATGTTGCACTGACAATGAGCGGCACCTGGCTGGCTTCTAGGTGGAGGTAACATGAATGAAACGATCTTACATTGGAAGGAGAGAGATTCCAAACTGTTTAGGCATGGGATTGTGCAATTGAGAAGAGCTTAAAATATTTCATAGGTACTACTCATATCATGAAGGTATATCTTTTTTTTTTTTTGGTAACTCATCACATAAGAACTCCAAAGTTAAGCGTGCTTGACTTGGGACAATTTTGGGACAGGTGACCCATTGGGAAATTTCCTAGGGTGCATGTGAGTAAAGACATAAGCACAATAGAAAACATGTCTTTGTACAGTGAGGAAATTCGTCGAATCTGGGGCATTACACTTGGTATCAGTGCCTAACTTTCCAAGTATGGTGTGGTTCGGGGACGAACCAAGCGGAAGCTGGTGGGCATGTGAGGCCCGGGGCCATAGAGGGTGGGGGTAATCGCCGGTGCCATCAAGTTGCATGGACAATGAGCGGCTCCTAGCAAGCTTCTAGGCGAAAGGAACATTAATGAACCGATCTTACACAGGAAGGAGAGGGATTCTGAAACTGTTCAGGTATGATGATGTACAGTTGATGAGGGCTTAAAAGATTTGATAGGTACTACTCGTATCATGAATGCGCATCTTCTTTTCTATATCTCATCACGTAAGAACTCCAAAGTTAAGCGTTCTTGACTTGGGACAATTTTGGGATGGGTGCTCTCCTGGGAAGTTCCCTAAGGTGCATGTGATTGATGACATAAGCATGCTGGAAAGACATGTGTTGGTACAATGAGGACAATCGTCGAATCTGGGGCATTACAATAGCGGTTTCAACCGGTATCTCTGAAACAAGCGAAGCGGTAACAGATGAAGATGGTGGTACTTGAAAAGTTAATAAGTCGTTGATGGTCTCATGCACCAGCACTTTATCTGTGATGTCTACTAATTTAAAATGCTGCTAATTTTTTTTTTTTTTTAAAGCTAATACACAAAAATCCCATTTAAATTCATGCATGCAGGACTACTGGAAAATACACATTTGAGAATATATGTAATCAAATGACAACTAAAATACTGCAGTTTAAAATTGCCGATACGGCCATAATAAGTGTACGTAAAAAAAACTCAAGTAAATATTCTGATGGTCATCAACATAACAGAATCAACATATCAAAATGTTCACGTCCACTCAAACTCATAAAAAACGTGATGTGTCGAAAGGTGTGGTCCTCGGTCGTGTGCTCACATCCAGCCCTGCCTACTCAGAATTCGGCACCTCCTGTCCTTCATCGACATGCTCACCTGCATCATTCACGCCTAATGAGTCTAAAGACTCAACAAACCTCTACCATGATATCAAATACATATACATATCATGCAGCAGTGAAAATTACCGAATTCGACATACATTTCATGATCAGGGAAGAACGTATGCATAATCGTAACCTGTCAAAACATAATAATAATCATAGCACATATCATCATGTCAATATATACGTGTTCATTTTATTAATTTGAATTTTGTTCATCAGCTATGACTTTCGTATTATCATGTCAGTCAATGGATCCATCTACGTGTAACCGAGGTACCCGACGGCGAGGACATCAGCGACAACATTACCCGTCCACTGAGCCCTAGCCTTACATGTCATTGTGTCATCGTATTAGTCACAACCAACTCCCATCATTCAAAAAAGTGCATCATATTCATCGTTTAATAAAAGCATGCATGTTCGTAATTTTAACTTAAATCCAAGCAGGCACCATATTTTTCATAATTCATAATCATATACATGCTGCATAAACATTTTAAATGATAAATTTGTGCTCAGGACACTGCCATGACTAAAAACTCACCCCAGGTGCAAAATAACCATTTTGCCCCTAGAAACCCAAAATGACAATTTTTACCCCTAGACCTTTAAATTTTGAGCCGAAGCTTACCAAAATCTTTAAAACACCTCAAAAAAAATTTAAAATTATTTATTAGGCATGAACTCGAGTTCATTTAAAAACTTAATCGATTCGTTTTAAAACTTGGACCGGGGTCCCAGTTTTAACACAAATCGACGAGAAACGTAACCAAAATTTTCCCAAACCTTTAACACCATAAAAAACATTCTAACAGCCCCTAAACTCCACATACATGACCCACTAAGGCTCCCAAAATTGTCCAAAAAGCTTCTGGTCAGAACCTGAACTTTGTGAACCCTCAAACCCTAATGTCTTACCTAGACAAACTCCAGCTTAGTCCACCCACATCGGAACCAGACCTGAACTAACCCACTCTTGGACCATGACCAAGGCACCCACGGTCCTTACCCAGCCTGATGGACCCAAGAAGGTCGGCCCCTTGACTCAAACATGCACAGCCCTACTGGCTACAACTCTCGATCCACTCACTACAAGCCTTGGCCGAAAGCATTCCCACATAAACCCTTCGGCCAACACCACAAAGACTGGAGTCCAGCCTAATTACTCCTTCATCCTAGACGTGAACAACCCTTACACACATGACCATAGCATCCCCTTGCATAAAAATTCAAGAAATTGTGAGCATGAATAAAAAACAATGCAAGGTTTCATGTCAAAATTGTAACCAATGCAACCTCAAGGTAGATCAATAAAATTTCAAGCAAATACATGAATTTCATCATAATAACAGTGTAAATGACAAACAAAGGGAGATTCATGCATTCCGTGATGATCAATGCTCACAAACTAGAAGAAATACGCGTCGTGGAGGCACCAGAGGAGCTGGGAATGATCTTTTGTTGAAGCTAAGGGGAAAACCGAGACATTGCTGCTGAAAAGCTTCGAAAAGATGCTGCAAGGTTGGGGAGGGGACAGCTGCTGATGGTTAGGGATGTTTAGGGTTTGTAAATGTATGTTTAGCTTAATATAATAACACCTTAATGGGCCCTAATAAAAATTAAGTGGTTTAAAAGAGTTTTGAGCCAATTAGGAATTAAAAGCAATCCATCAAGCCCAAAAAAACTACCGAAAATTATTTTGTTCTGGTACGTTTTTGCAAAAATTCACCCGAGCCCTCAAAAATTCCTCTGATTCGATAAAATTTGGGTACCGATTAAAAATATGACCTGACGAGTAAAAATACCTACCAAAGCCCAATTTTTCAAATACACATTAAAAACACCTCATATTAATTAGTTAAAATTATTCATGTAATAAAAATGTTTTTCCTAATAAATCTCCGGTCTCCGTTCCTCGTTCGAGCGCGAAATGCATCTAAAAACCCTAATACGTAAAACTTTAAAATAATCATGAAACAAATCCTGACCATGTAATATCCATGAATTAAATGCATAAAAATCATTAGATACATATGTTAAATAGAACCCTAGATTGCATGCATTCAGGTTAATAAATTCGGGTAGCAACTCTTCATTTCGGCCTCAGTCACCCAAGTAGCCTCCTCCTCAGAATGATTCAGCCACTTGACTTTGACCATGTGGATCACCTTGTTCCGGAGCCTTCTCTCCTGTCTGTCCAAAATCTGAGTGGATCTCTCTTCAAATGACAGGTGCATGTCACCTGAAGTGGCTCATAGTTCAGCACATGCGAAGAATTCGACATGTACTTCCGCAGCATAGAGACGTGGAACACATTATGAACTCCCGCCAGATTTGGCGGCAATGCAACTCCGTATGCGAGTGTCCCAACTCTCTTTAGGATCTAAGAACGGCCCGATGAATCTAGGGCTGAGCTTACCCTTCTTCTCAAATCTCATCACACCCTTCATCGGTGTGACTTTCACAAAAATGTGACCCCCTACTGTGAACTCGGGATCTCTGCGCCTCTGATCTGCATAACTTTTATGTGAGTTTTTCCAATATCTTCTTTGTTGTGGAGCAAGTTTTAATCTTGACAAACATATTATATTCCAGATTTTTATAAAAGGATATCTTTGGCGACGTTGTCAAGATTCTCATTCTTCTTATCCTCGGTTGTCCATTTGGATCGATGATTTTCCACCAATTGGGGATCACCTTCAGTTATAGCCACAACTGGATTGACTTTCAAGATCTTCATAGGCCCGTCAGTGATGACATACCACATGTCATCGTCCTGGGCTGCTAAATGTGCCTGCAAACGTATTTTTTCATTCATCATAATCTTCTTTAAATAATATAGGAATCTTGTTAAAAGATTCCATATCGATTGTAGATATCAATGTTCAAGAAAACCTCGCTCTCATACCACTTGTTAGGATTGAGAAGGAGTTTAAAGAGGGGGGGGGGGGGGTGGTTTGAATAAACTCTTTAAAAATATTTGTTTTTATAAAATTGGCTTTCAAACGTTTTTAGGCAGTTGAAAGTTTTTCTTGAACGGCTAGAAATATTAACCACTTGAGAAGTGCAGAAAATGGTTCACAATTTATAATGATAGCTTCACCAGTGTGGCTTGTTAACAAGAAACGGTTCGAAAAGTAAGTGCATTTGAAAAGTAAAGACACATGATTTTTATGGATGTTTGAAGATAAAAACTCCTACGGCTCCCTTTCTTTCTCTTTAAGAAAGATTCTACTAAAAGACTTTGGCTTTACAAACTTTTTGCAATAGCCCATTCCAATCAGAACTTATCACACTGTCTGTTTTAGAATTCTTAGTGATTACTTTTGTAATGCTCGAAAATTAATCACTGTCAATCAAAGATTATAGACTTATAATTTAACGTGATTATGAAAGGTCCAACGGAGACACGATTTAAGATAATGTACGGCCAATTATTTTGAATTTCAGAATGTGTTGCCGAAGCAACACCGCACCCGCGCTCAGGAAGACACCGCACCCGCGGTGCATGGACAGAAAGTTGGGGCAAATTCCAGTAGCCTCACCACACCCGCGGTAAGAAACACAACCGCACCCGCGGTGCAAACAAGACCGCACCCGCGATGCAGGACCGCACCCGCGGTGCAAACAAGACCGCACCCGCGGTCGGAGTTTCTGGAAAATGGATGTGGATCAGTACGCTGAGCGCACCCGCGGTCCGGGATGTAGCGCACCCGTGGTGCGACGTGTTTTGCGAAGGAATGGACACGTTTTGGAAATCATGCATGGTATATATATATATATATATATATATATATATATATATATATATGATAGCCATTCGTTCCTTCAGAATTAAACACAAGAAATCGAGAAAAAGGGTCAGGAGAAGAGTGTGGAAAATCCTTACGCATTTTGCGCAAAATCCGTCCGTTAGATTTTGAATCCGACTTCGGTATTGAGTTCCTATCGACGTAGGCTAAAACTGGACGTAAGTTTTACTACGTTTTGACATGCTTTGAAATTATGATATTGTCAAAATTGAATGGAACTCATATATGTTGTTCTTGACATATTAGACATCATAGAATCGAAGTCAGATTAAGAAACAGACTGATTATGGAATTGTTATGATTTTCTGAAGTTAATTGACTGAAATATGATATCAGATTGTATTGGGATTGATTATGAATTGAGGGAATTGTTATCTGGTGATATTGTATTGACGGGGATATTGAAATTGTACCGTTATGCCGTTGATTTTTAATTAAATCCAGATTGATCATATTGTTATTGATTTGAAAGGTATATTTACATGAGATTATTGGTATTGTCATTGCCAGACAGGCTGTGAGTTCAGGACGTTGACTGAGCCAGAAACCGACGAAAGAAATGTATAAGTCAATGTGGTATTGGGAGATCGACTTGAGTCGGTTTAGACTTGAGTTTCCCTAAATCACATACTTTACTTTATTTCATTGATATTTGCATTGATTTGACTGATGTACTTGTTCTCTTGAATTATAGATAGCAGGTATTAGACGAGTAATCTTGTGACAGAAGTGCCTCATAGTGGTGGGATCGCCACGGGCACATTGCACTATGTCACAGGATAGTATAGAAATCTTGTAGACTGAAGTGCCTGATAGTGGCGGGATCGCCACGGGCATATTGCACGATGTCTCAAGATAAGGATATTAGTGATAGAGCTACAGTCCATGACGGTTAGGTCAGGACACCGGATGTTGGTTATATCGAGTAAATAGGATTGGAATTCTTCTATTACGGAATTCGATATAGGAACACCATATTTGGTTATATCGAGTAATAGGATCAGAGTTCCTTCTATTACGGAATTCGATATAGGAACACCACATCTGGAAACCGGGATCCCTAGACTAGGATTGAGTCTAGTCTGAATTGTAGAATTGTAATTATGTTTCAGATTTTGATACATATTACTGTTACCTGATTACATGCTTTATATTTGTTTATATGATTGCATGTTTCGTTGATTTATACTGGGATTATATTCTCACCGGAGTTATCCGGCTGTTGTCTTGTTTGTATGTGTACATGAAACAGGTGGGGTAGGATCAGGCTCTAGGAGATGAGAAGAGATCGTGTTAGAGTGGAGACTACGGACTTTGATAATGATGTATAATAGGGTTTGAACACTGGACATTAGTTGTTAAACCTTAGTTTATTTTGAATGCATGCAGTACAGGACTTGTATTGTATTTTATACTGATATGTATATGAGTCTGATTTCACTACGTTCCACATTTTTAAAAAAAAAAATTAGACCCTGTTTTTAATTGATTAATTAGTCCCAATTATGATTAAGAACTTGATTAGCGTCCGGGTCCCCACAACAGGTGGTATCAGAGCGATAGATCCTTGAGATTGAAATAGGAGCTAGTGAGCGGGGTAGAATGTGTTTTCTTTCCTGCTTTTGATTGCTAGCATGATTTACTGCTTTATAGTACATGTTTATCTGTTTATCTGACTTGATTTGAAAACGTGTATTATTGAGAACAAATCAGAGCCGATTCTGGATCAGCAGTAAGATGATCGGAGGAGGACTGAGATAGAACTTTGGTTTGGGGTTGCTAATGCCTTTGATTTCAGATATCCCTCCAAGAAGAATACCAGAACAGGGGAGTACATCGAATCCTCCCATGGATGTGACTCCTACACCGATGGAGAAACTGTTGAAAAGGTTTCAGTCATTTCATCCACCGACTTTGAAAGGTACGAAGAATTCCGTGGAATGTGAAAGTTGGTTGGACGATATTGAAGCGATGTTCGAATCTTTGGAATATACGGAGGAAAAGAGGGTGAAACTGATAGGACACCAACTGCATGACGTTGCTAAACACTGGTGGATCACGACGAAACGGGCATTGGAACAACGAGGTACGGCCATTACCTGGAATGTGTTTAAGTCTGAATTTTATCTATGGTTCTTTCCAGTATCTTATAGGAAGGACAAGGGAGCCGAGTTTGCAAACTTGAGACAAGGCCAGTTAAACATTGAGGACTATGTGGCTAAGTTCTCTACACTGCTTCGATTTGCTCCCCATGTAGCTGAACATGACGAGGCCGTTGCGGACCAGTTCATAAATGGCCTAAATCCTGAAATCTTTACCTTGGTGAATACCGGGAGGCCAAACAATTTCACCGATGCCTTGAATAGAGCAAAGGGAGCCGAAGCAGGTTTGATGAGACAGAGAGAGGCTTCGTTTGTGCTTCCAGTATCGGGACAGCAACAACCACCTCCTCGATTTGAAGGTGGCAGTAGCAGTAGCCAGAAGAAAGATTTCTTGAAGGCTAGAGGGAAGCAATTCAAGAAATCGGGAACTAGCTCGTCCAGTTCGAGTGGCTCTAGACAGACCGGTCAGGGCCAGAGTTATACAGGACCGTACTGTAGCGCTTGTGGAGGGAGGCATTCCACAAAGCAGTGCCGAGGAGTGGTTGGCAGCTGTCGTATCTATAGACAGCAGGGACACTTTGCTCGAGTGTGTCCCCAGAAGAGTGTCCAGGGATCGCAGGCAGTTGAGTCATCGGGATCAGTGGCTCAGACCGGTAGACGACCATCTGCCGTTCATACTTTTCAGCCAGCACCACCTACTCAGTCACAGCAAAGGCCAGGAGGGGGCCAGACAGTGAGCCAGCCTTCGAGACAGCAGGCCAGAGTTTTTGCTTTGACCAAGGAGCAGGCACAGGATGCACCTGATGATGTTGTGGCAGGTAACTGTTTTATTTCTGGTTATCCTGCATATGTACTGATTGATACTGGTGCATCTCATACCTTTATTTCGGAGAGATTTGCATTAATGCACACATTGCCTATTGAGTCATTAGCCACTGTAGTATCTGTCACGTCTCCGTTAGGAACAGGTTTGATATCAGTAAAATCTGTTAAATCGTGTATACTGCAGTACGATGGGCATACGATTGAGTTAGACTGTATTGTGCTTGGTTTATCTGATTTTGATTGTATTGTCGGTATCGATATGTTGACCAAGTACCGAGCTACAGTCGATTGCTTCCACAAGATAGTTCGATTCAGACCTGAGATGGCTGAGGAGTGGAAATTTTATGGTAAGGGTTCTCGTGCTAGAATTCCTTTGATATCTGCAATGAATATGACTCGATTATTGCAGAAGGGAGCGGATGGATTCCTCGTATATTCAGTTGATTTACTGAAATCGAGCCCATCATTGGCGGATTTGCCAGTGGTGTGTGAGTTTGCTGATGTCTTTCCAGATGAGATTCCTGGATTACCTCCGATTCGAGAGATAGACTTCAGCATTGAGTTAATGCCAGGAACAGTTCCGATTTCTAGGGCTCCATACAGGATGGCACCGATCGAGTTGATTGAGTTGAAAGAACAGTTGGAGGATTTACTGGCCAAGGGGTATATTAGACCGAGTGTATCTCCTTGGGGTGCACCAGTACTATTCGTAAGAAAGAAGGATGGGTCGATGAGACTTTGTATCGACTATCGGCAGCTGAACAAGGCAACGGTAAAGAATAAATATCCATTGCCTCGTATTGATGATTTGTTTGATCAGTTGCAGGGTTCATCTGTATATTCCAAGATCGATCTGAGATCTGGATACCATCAACTGAGAGTCAGGGACTCTGATATCTCTAAGACATCATTCAGAACCAGGTATGGACACTATGAATTTATTGTCATGCCATTTGGTTTGACGAATGAACCGGCGGTATTTATGGGATTGATGAACCGCGTCTTTCAGAAATATTTGTATGATTTTGTTATCATATTCATTGATGATATATTGATTTATTCAAAGAATATGATTGAGCATGCTAATCATCTGAGGACTGTGTTGAAAATTTTGAGGACGGAGAAACTGTATGCTAAATTGTCGAAATGCGAGTTTTGGCTGAAACATGTTGTGTTTTTGGGTCACATTATATCGGGAGACGGTATATCAGTTGATCTCAGTAAGGTTGAAGCTGTGATTAGTTGGCCGAGACCTACATCTGTGCCGGAGATTCGCAGTTTCATGGGTTTGGCAGGATATTATCGCCGATTCATTAAAGATTTTTCGAGTATTGCCAAACCGATTACACAGTTGACTCAGAAGAATGCTCTGTTTGTTTGGTCAGCAGACTGTGAATCCAGTTTTCTGGAAGTGAAAAAGAGATTGACCAGTGCGCCTGTGTTAACGATTCCTTCAGGTACTGGTGACTTTGTTGATTATTGTGATGCATCTCACCGAGGATTGGGTTGTGTATTGATGCAGCGAGGGCATGTGATTGCTTATGCCTCGAGACAGTTGAAACCCCATGAATCTCGTTACCCAATTCATGATCTTGAATTGGCAGCCATAGTCTTTGCATTGAAGATATGGCGGCATTATCTGTACGGCGAGAAATTTGATATATATTCTGATCATAAAAGCTTGAAATATCTGTTTTCGCAATCAGAGCTGAATATGAGACAGCGGAGATGGCTGGATTTACTGAAAGACTTTGATTGTGAAATCAAATACTATCCGGGGAAGTCCAATGCAGCAGCAGATGCACTGAGTCGAAAGGTATGTTCTTTATCCTTATCGATGATAGGTGTTTCGAATTTGATTGAAGACTGTTGTTTGTCTGGATTAGCTTTTGAAACAGATTGTCAGCCTTTGAGATTACATGCGATTCGAGCTGAACCAGAATTGATAATGAGAATCAAAGAGGCACAGAAGGTTGATCAGAACATACAGAATTCGATTGCAATGGTCAGAGATGGTCATCAATCGGAATATCAGGTTCGAAATGGTGTTTTGTATGTGAATAATCGTATTGTTGTGCCGAATGTTTCAGAATTGAGACAGCGAATACTGACAAAAGCGCACAACAATCGTTTTAGCATTCATCCTGGTGGCAGGAAAATGTATAATGATTTAAAGACACAATACTGGTGGAAACAAATGAAAGCGGACATTGCTACATTTGTATCAAAGTGTCTGAATTGCCAACAGGTAAAAGCTGAAAGAAAGAAACCCAGAGGATTATTACAGAGTTTGTCCGTTCCTGAATGGAAATGGGATCACATTTCCATGGATTTTGTGACGCAGTTACCGAGATCCTCTAGAGGTTATGATGCGATTTGGGTCATAATTGATCGATTGACCAAATCTGCATGTTTTATTCCATACAAAATGACGTATAGATATGATCAGATGGCCGATCTCTATGTCAAGGAAGTGATTAGATTGCACGGAGTGCCGAAGTCGATTGTTTCAGATCGTGATCCTCGATTCACTTCGCACTTTTGGCAGAGTTTGCAGCAAGCTCTCGGTACGAAGTTACATCTAAGTACCGCATATCATCCTCAGACTGATGGACAGTCAGAACGGACGATTCAGACATTGGAAGATATGTTGAGAGCTGTAATGCTTGATTTTAGCACTAATTGGCAAGATGCACTGCCACTTTGCGAATTTTCGTACAACAACAGCTATCAGACGAGTATTGAGATGGCCCCATTTGAAGCGTTGTACGGAAAGAAATGCAGATCCCCATTGTATTGAGATGATATCTCTGAAGTTCCTGAGACTGGACCTGATATGATCAGAGATATGACCGAGAAAGTGAAATTGATTCAAAAGAAAATGAAGGCAGCTCAAGACCGACAAGCCAAATATGCCAACCTCAGACGACGACCGTTGGTATTTGAGGTAGGAGACCGAGTATTCCTGAAGATTTCTCCCTTCAGAGTTGTTGTCCGATTTGGCAAGAAGGGGAAATTGTCTCCAAGATATGTGGGTCCTTTTGAGATCCTTGAAAAGATAGGAGATCGTGCCTATCGACTCGCCTTGCCGCCTTCATTATCTGGAATACATGATGTCTTTCATGTATCGATGCTGCAGAAATATCTCCCTGATGATTCTCATGTGATTCAACCAGACGAAACCGAGCTGGATGAGACATTGAGTTATGTCGAGAAACCGATTCGGATTATCGTTCGTAAAGAAAAACAGCTCAGAACAAAGACGATTCCTCTTGTGAAAGTTCAATAGACTCGTCATGGCACTGAGGAAGCCACTTGGGAAACTGAATCAGATATGAGACAAGAATTCCCAGCATTATTTCACTGATGTAAATGTTTATTTGATTTTAATTACATTCTCTCTTAATGATATGATTTGATTATCTGTGATTTCGGGGACGAAATCATATCTTAGGGGGGGAAAAATGTAATGCCCGAAAATTAATCACTGTCAATCAAAGATTATAGACTTATAATTTAACGTGATTATGAAAGGGCCAAAGGAGACACGATTTAAGATAATGTGCGGCCAATTATTTTGAATTTCAGAATGTGTTGCCGAAGCAACACCGCACCCGCGCTCAGGAAGACACCGCACCCGCGGTGCATGGACAGAAAGTTGGGGCAAATTCCATTAGCCTCACCGCACCCGCGGTAAGAAACACGACCTCACCCGCGGTGCAAACAAGACCGCACCCGCGGTCATAGTTTCTGGAAAATGGATGTGGATCAGTACGCTGAGCGCACCCACGGTCCGGGATGTAGCGCACCCGCGGTGCGACGTGTTTTGCGAAGGAATGGACACGTTTTGGAAATCATGCATGGTATATATATATATGATAGCCATTCGTTCCTTCATAATTAAACACAAGAAATCGAGAAAAAGGGTCAGGAGAAGAGTGTGGAAAATCCTTACGCAAATCGAGAAAAAGGGTCAGGAGAAGAGTGTGGAAAATCCTTACGTCTTTTGCGCAAAATCCGTCCGTTAGATTTTGAATCCGACTTCGGTATTGAGTTCCTATCGACGTAGGCTACAACTGGACGTAAGTTTTACTACGTTTTGACATGCTTTGAAATTATGATATTGTCAGAATTGAATGGAACTCATATATGTTGTTCTTGACATATTAGACATCATAGAATCGAAGTCAGATTAAGAAACGGACTGATTTTGGAATTGTTATAATTTTTGAAGTTAATTAACTGAGATATGATATCATATTGTATTGGGATTGATTATGAATTGAGGGAATTGTTATCTGGTGATATTGTATTGACGGGGATATTGAAATTGTACCGTTATGCCGTTGATTTTGAATTAAATCCAGATTGATCAGATTGTTATTAATTTGAAAGGTATATTTACATGAGATTATTGGTATTGTCATTGCCAGACAGGCTGTGAGTTCAGGACGTTGACTGAGCCAGAAACCGACGAAAGAAAGGTATAAGTCAATGTGGTATTGGGAGATCGACTTGAGTCGGTTTAGACTTGAGTTTCCCTAAATCACATACTTTACTTTATTTCATTGATATTTGCATTGATTTGACTGATGTACTTGTTCTCTTTAATTATAGATAGCAGGTATTAGACGAGTAATCTTGTGACAGAAGTGCCTGATAGTGGTGGGATCGCCACGGGCACATTGCACTATGTCACAGGATAGTATAGAAATCTTGTAGACTGAAGTGCCTGATAGTGGCGGGATCGCCACGGGCATATTGCACGATGTCTCAAGATAAGGATATTGGTGATAGAGCTACAGTCCATGACGGTTAGGTCAGGACACCGGATGTTGGTTATATCGAGTAAATAGGATTGGAATTCTTCTATTACGGAATTCGATATAGGAACACCATATTTGGTTATATCGAGTAATAGGATCAGAGTTCCTTCTATTACGGAATTCGATATAGGAACACCACATCTGGAAACCGGGATCCCTAGACTAGGATTGAGTCTAGTCTGAATTGTAGAATTGTAATTATGTTTCAGATTTTGATACATATTACTGTTACCTGATTACATGCTTTATATTTGTTTATATGATTGCATGTTTCGTTGATTTATACTGGGATTATATTCTCACCGGAGTTATCCGGCTGTTGTCTTGTTTGTATGTGTACATGACAACAGGTGGGGCAGGATCAGGCTCTAGGAGATGAGAAGAGATCGTGTTAGAGTGGAGACTACGGACATTGATAATGATGTATAATAGGGTTTGAACACTGGACATTAGTTGTTAAACCTTAGTTTATTTTGAATGCATGCAGTACAAGGACTTGTATTGTATTTTATACTGATATGTATATGAGTCTGATTTCACTACGTTCCGTATTTTTAAAAAAAAAAATTAGACCCTGTTTTTAATTGATTAATTAGTCCAATTATGATTAAGAACTTGATTAGCGTCCGGGTCCCCACAACTTTACACTTCTGGATTTTAAGAATTCTCGGTTCACGAGATAACACAATCAATCAAATAATCAAAATAATACTGATAAAAAAACACTGTATGTTTTGATTAGCACGAAATTGATCCTTGAATGATCAGATATCTTTCTGCTAAGTGCTTGATTGATGAGCGATGAAATATATGAACTTTAAGTGCACTTAGATTCTTGAGTATGCAAGCTTCAGCAGTGTATCAATTGCGTGGTTGAAAAGATTTTTAAATTGATCGAACTTGTATCTGCATTCTTCAGTTCTTTTTTTAAAAGCTATCATCCAACGGCAGAAAAGATACATAATATAAACCTGTAGCATTGGAATGATGTGTCACTATCAATTTCAACTATATTAAATGTTCTTCAGCAAAGCATTTAATGTTCTCTTTGCTAGCACAACTTTGAATCTCGTTCATTGAAGATTTGTTGTTGATCATCTTTTTGTGGGAACTAATATTAACATCAGGACTTGTAGGATGTATAAGCAATCTTTCTATTCTGGGATAGTGACATTAATGCCGAACTTTATCAGAACTGGTGCAAGACATAGTTGACTTGTAGCGGTGCAGAACCATTGAATGTACTGAGCCGGTCAAAGGATATCTTTCATTAAGTGAGCACTAAATGGCTCTTTTAATGAAGCGGCCGAAATCTGTCTTGGATCATCTTGTTGGAATTATTCTAGCTGTTAGCGCTTTTCTGCTTTCTAGTGGTTGAAGATTAGGTGGTTTGAGGATCAAGCGGTTGAAATATTTCCTGTTATCATGGAAGATTGCAGTTGTTTCCTAAAACAGTTAGATGTTGTTTTGATTTTGTCAATCACCAAAACTTTAGGGTAATAATAATTTTTTTAACATTTAGTATATTTTCAATATATTCAAATACAAATGATAAAAAAATGGGGATCATATATTATTCAAATTAATATTTTCTATGTTTTATTTTCTCGTTAAAAAATATGGAGAGAGAAGTGGATCATCAACCAAACACTTATCCAAAATATACTTAACATACTTTGCTGAAATTCTAACTCAAATTCTCATATTTCAACAGAAAACATTCAAGGTGATATTCAATCATTTTGACACTTACATACACCCAAAAAAATAAACCAAGTGCAGTTGGTTCTATCACTGTTTGCAGATTCGGTGCAAAACCTTTGAATGTCTTGAGCCGTTCAGAGAATTCTTTCAGTAAGCGAGCAATAAATGACTCTTTTAATGAAGCAGTCGAAATATGTCTTGGAACATTTGGTTGTAATTCTTCAAGCGGTTGACGCTCTTCTGCTTTCGATGGTTGAAGAGTAGGTGGTTTGAGGATCAAGCGGTCGAAGACCAAGCGGTTGAAATGGTTCTTATTATACAAGGAAGATTGCAGTTGTTTCCTAAAACAGTTAGGTGCTGTTTTTATTTCGTCAATCACTAAAAGTTTAGAATAATAATAGTAATTTCTTAACATTTAGTATTTATATTTTCAATTTATTAATAACTTATATTTATTTTCGAAAAAAAAAAGAAAAAAAAACTTATATTTATTTTCAAATACAACAGATTAAAAAATGGGGATCATATATTATTCAAATTAATATTTTCTATGTTTTATTTTCTCGTTACAAAATGTTATGGAATTTTATATAATTTAGGAAAGAAATACAAAAAAATTATTTTAACAACAAAATAATAATTATGATCATAAAGAACAATATTATATACTAGTTGAAGTATTATAAGAAACGTATAAAAAAAATATTTTTTACAAATTTCAATTTTTGAATGTATTGTAGAAAAAATGAAATTTTTTTGACAAAAAATTATTCTTTAATATAAATTAATTATTATGCAATAATATAAATTAAAATTGAAAACAAGTAGTCTAGAAATCCAAAAATATAGGATGGAAAAGAGAAATTTGGGATTGGAATTACGCATTTCAAAATTGTGGCCAGAAATTAGCTGCCTAATTAATAAAATCTAAAATCATTTACTATTTTTAATATCCACAAATATGATTATTTGTAAAGCTAATTAATTAGAACACCAAAAAAAATATTTGTGGTGTTCCCAAATTCGCATAATCATATTTGGATATCCGTTCATTTGGAAATTTGTTGTTACAAATACTCACTGCTCTCGAACCACTGGCTGAACGCATAATCAAAAAGTATTTTGAATATAATTTAATCCTCGATATTTAACAAAATCTCGATTCATTCCGTTTTCTTTAGACTTTCCCAAATTAGTCATCGGTGTTTCAAGAATTTGCCCAATTTGATCATTAAAGCATAAATATTTTAAAAAAATATCCAAAATACCTTCGGCTTAATTATTAATAAAAAAAATACTTATATACGTACGGTCATGAAAATTGTATCATAGCCTATGTCTTTTATTTCAAACATATAAAACTATTATTTTTAAGTCATCTTGCTAAGGAGGAGCTATTTATCAAAAATTATGGATTTGAACCTATGTTCGAGTTTTATTATTTTCAGTTTTATTATAATATTGTTACGCCTTAAACGCATACAAATCTCGAGGATGAGATTAATGTTTTTAATGCTGTAACATATCCCAAAGTTTTTGTTTTGATGATACCAAAACTTGGATTAAAAATGTACTAATGTTTTATATTGAGGCATGCAGGAAATTAAGAACAAGGTTACGTGCGGAAGATCCGAAATTTGGTTCGGACGTTCCGAAATTGTGCAAATAAGAAGCAAAGTAGAAGCTGTTCGGAAGCTGCGAGGAGCAAGCACAAACACCACGGTTCGATTGCTCTACCAAGCAAGGACAATTATTGCATCCAACAAATATTTTGGAATATTTAAAACAAAAAGATTTAATAAAGACTAGATACCATAAGCAACTGGGAATGAATCAAATTACTGAGGTAAAATCATGATTCAAAGTAATATATTCCTAGAATTGTCTCAAATTCCTTTAAACCACGGGAGAACGATAATTCCAAAAGACGATCGAAATTATAGCATTAAGCTATATTATTTACCACAAAAAATTGAAGAAACTCTTGAAAAACAAGAATCAATTCTTGAAATATTAAAAGATATTCAAACAAGAATCCAAAACCTAGAACAATCCAATTCTAATAAAAAGAACTCGGGAGGAAGATTATCACTATTCTTTGGCACTACCTTTTTTGCATCAAAAATATGAAAAAGTTATACAAGAACCTTTAATTGATGACAAGAAAAATATCGGTCTTATCAAAATTGTCTCAGAAAATTAAATAATCTTATTTCAATTATAGAAAGGATTGATATCAATGATCTACAAGACCTATCAAAGTATTTTGCAAATCTCAATGTGGTAGATTTAAAAAAGAACCCAGTTGGGGTGATCGACCTCTAGCTAACAAATAATTTATCAAGAGGGAAAGTATGGGATCTTATGATACAAACATGGGAGGATCCCAAAGTGATTTCCTGGTTGATGCATAATCACACTCAGCAGGAACACGGTCAATAAGGAATCAAATTCTCTTGCATCAAACACTATAAGGGAAGAATGTTTTAGAATTAATACATCCTTACAGGGTTATTTTTAACCTTGATGTACTGGATTTAAAAAACAGAGAGCTCCCATAGATGATTAGACATCAACTATGAGAATCACAGCAGAAACACTTGATCTCAATAGATAATGATCATTAAACTTTTAGAAATGAGTCTATGGGAACATTCAAAATCGCTTGTGACATGACTTCGGTAGAAACCAAAGAGTTAGTCCTATTCTAAGAATCTCGTAACTTGATAGTCAGGAGAATAAATACTCGATTTAAAACACAATTTATATGAATAGATTATTTCAATAGTCAAGATAATTGGGCACATATGAGGGAATCAATTTTGGACTTATTGGATCCTTAGCAATTCATGCGAGGATGGGTCATTGGGCAAATACGACATAGTGACTAGGGTGGATATCTCGGAACGAAAACTTGCAGTTCGCCCTGTGAGTCCTCCAGGAACTAAATAACTCAATTTTCGCCCATGAACTATTTGTGTCAATGGATTAGTTCGATCTAAAACTTGAGATAAGGGGTGTAAACCAAAAAAAGATTCATAAGTAGTTGTTAATGGAGTTGAAGTTAACAAATTCTTAGGAGTCTGTATTGATATGTCATTTAAAAATAATCGGAAAGTTTTCTTTTGACAATTAAAATACTACAGTTAAAAATTTCCGACACGGTCATAATATGCGTACGTTAAAATATGTAAGGTCCAAAAATAAGACGACGCAATCCAACTGCATGCAAATCTAGGGAAAAGGAAATTTAACTAATTTATTTTAATTGCTATAAATTTATTATGTCGACATGCTTATATGATTTTTAAGTATCTTTCTACTTGAATGCGTTAAAATGTATTTTAAAGGTTATTCGAGTTACGATCGAGGAACAGAGACTGATGGTGAAAAATGTAAAATGTTTTTATTAAATAATTTTTTTTAATTATTTAAAATAAGGTTGATGCTTTTTATTATTTTTGAAAATTAATCGGAAAGTTTTCTTTTGACAATTAAAATACTGCAGTTTAAAATTGTTGACACGGCCATAATATGCGTACGTAAAAATATGTAAGGTCCAAAAATAAAACGACGTAAGCCAACTGCATGCAATATAGGGAAAAGGGGAAAATAGCTAATTAATTGATTTTAATTTCGAAATTGATTATGTTGATATGTTTATATAAGTAACTTTCTACTTGAATGCCTTAAAATGTATTTTTAAAGGTTATTCGAGTTGCAATCGAGGAACGAAGAACGAGGGCTGAAAAATGAAAAATATTTTTATTAAATAATTGTTTTTAATTATTTAAAATAAGGTTGATGCTTTTTATAATTTTTTAAAATAAAAAGTTTTGAGGTGATTATATACGTCGAGACGTAATTTTTATAGGTATTTGATTTTCAACAAAATATGAACTTTTTGGAAATTCGACTAATATTTTCACGAAATTTTCTAAACGAAATATTTTAAATATGCACTAATAGGTTTCATGGGCCTAACTAACCATGTTATTGGGCCTATGCTTGTTTACTTGATAATTAAGCAAATAAATAAGCACAAACCCCTACCCCAAAGCCTCATAATCTCGCCCCTCTCCCCTCACAAAATACACGAAGAGTCCAAGCAGCAAAACACAACACACGCGCACATATTTTGAAGGGGAAAGCATCGGCTCTTGCTAAAAAAATTCAGCCAAGTGTTATCGTCGTCGTTCTTCGCATCGTCAATGTATTTTCGTGCGTATTATACACAAAGTCACGCCATAATTCTTCCTTTTCTCATCTATCACACCCTAAATATGTAGTTGACATGATTTGCATGAAAAAAAAGTCACCCTTTTTATTATTTTCATTTCTATGTAAAACATGGTTTTTAAAGTATGGTTTTTGTACCAAATCATGATGTTTACTTGTGTGAAGGGGGCTGTCATGATCAGAGAATGTTTATGGGTTGTTTTCACACGAGTTAAGGGTCCTAGAAAGCACGTTGTAAGGCTGCACACGAATTTGGAACAAGCTGGAACCATGAATGCACGTTTATGTGTCAAGCGCTTGGTTAAAGGGGTTAAACCATGCATGACTCGGCTTGGGCACGACCTAGGCTGGGCTGGGACATGGTTGGGTTAGGAGAGGGGTCCTAGCCATGCTAGGACTCGAGCAGTAGTGCCTGGGAAGGAATCCTAGCAAGATAGACTCCACCCGAGGCGATGCATGGGATGCAGCAGCAGTGCATGGAGCTTCGCGGCTGGGGCTAGGGGCTAGGCTAGGTATGTGGGTCCTAAGAGGGTTCACGAGGATCTGGGTCAGGGGCTGGAATATTTTGGAATATTTAAAACAATATGATTTAATAAAGACTAGATACCAGAAGCAACTAGGAATGAATCAGATTACTGAGTAAAATAATGATTCAAAATAATATATTCCTAGAAATGTCTCAGATTCCTTTAAACCTCAGGAGAACGATAATTCCAAAAGGTCGTACAAAATTATAGCATTCAGCTATATTATTTACCATGAAAATTTGAAGAATTTTTTGAAAAACAAGAATCAATTCATGGAACATTAAAGGATATTCAAACAAGAATACGAAACCTAGAACAACCCAGTTCTAGTAAAATATCTCGAGAGTTACGTTATCACTATTCTTTGGCACTGAACCCTTGTTACATAAAAAATATGCAAAAGTTATACAAAAACCTTTAATTGATGAAAGGAGAAAAATATAGATCTTATCAAAACTGTCTCAGAAAACTAAATAATCAGATGACAACCAGAAAGGATTGGTCTCGATGATCTACAAGATCTAGCAAAGTCTTTTGCAAACCTCAATATCGTAGATCTAAAAAGAAGACAATTGGGGATGATCAACCTGTAACATCTACTACTTAAAAATGCTACTAATTTTTTTTGACAACCTAAATTTTTCTAAATTCTTAAAATTATGCATTCATGCAATACTTCTGAAAAATACGTCTTTTAAAAATAATTGTAATCAAATAACAAATAAATACTGCAGTTTAAACCATCATAAAAGTATGTAGAAATAAATCAAGTAAAAATCGTGATAACGAACACCATGTCAAAACCAAGCGTAATAAAATGTTCATGTCCATGCTAAACTCATAAAACGTGATGTGCAGAAAATATGGTCCTCAGGTCATGTGCGCAACATCCAGCCTCGCCTACTCAGAATTCGGCACCTCCAGCCTCCTCATCAACATGCTCACCTATATCATTCACACCTAGTGAGTCTAAAGAATTAACACACTTGTAACGTTATCACGAGTACATATACATAACATACAACAATGAAATATAGTGTAAGCAACATACATTTCATGATCTTAAAAACATAAACGTAAACGTGTCGTAACATAGCATAATGTGTGAAAACATGTCTCATCATATCATCATATATGTATACATTTTCTTAATTGAATTCAGTTCAATAGTTGTGACTTTCATATCAGCTCTATCTAATCAGCTCTATTCGATGGATCCATCTAATATAACCGTGGTACCCGGTGGTGGGGACTTCAGCGACAATATTACTTGTCCATTGAGCCTTGGCCTCAGCTCATAATATCCCATATAATCGTATTAGTCACAACCAACTCTTATCCTTCAAAAATGTATCATCATATTCATCACTAAAAAAAAACATGCATATACGTACATTTTTCCTTAAAAACAAGCATGCAATGTAGATGGATTCATCGAAAAGATCATATATGATAGAGCTGATACGAAAGTCACAACTAATAGACTGAATTCAATAAAAGAAAATGTATATGTATATGATGATATGATGAGACATGTTTTGACACGTATGCTTTTATACGATATGGTTACGTTTATGCTTTTAAGATCATGAAATGTATGTTGACTACAATACTTTTCACTGTTTCATGTTATGTATATGTACTCGTTATAACGTTACAGGTGTCTTCATCTTTAGATTCACTAGGTGTGAATGATGCAGGTGAGAAGTTTGAAGTTAAGGAGACTGGAGGCGCTGAAGACTGAGTAAGCGAAGTTTTTGGTGCATTGGATAACCCGAGGACCAAGCGTTTTTCGGCATAATATGTTTATGAGACATGAGTTTGAGTAATATGGTTAAATATTTTGAAAGGTTTTGAAATTTTATTACGTTGTGGGTTCATCAGACTTTGGGTATATGTTCGAGTTTCTTTTTTAAATCAGTAGACCAGGAGGTTGCAATCATTTTAAGATTTAATTAACCACAGTTATTTTTATTCAGATGTTGAATAACTTTTTAAAATGTATGGTCGAGTGCTTTTATTCGCTTGCATGTGTATGAGTACTCGATCATAACTTTCAAAAAAAATGTTTCAATAAATTTTTAAAACGACCAAACGCTACACAACCTCCAGTTAACAAAATAACTTATAAAGAACCATAAAGGGAAAGTATGGGTTCTTATGATACAAACATGGATGGCCCCGAAGTGATTTCCAGGTTGGTGCAGAATCACACTCAGCAGGAACATGGTCAATAAGGAATCAAATTTTCTTGCATCAAACACTCTATGAGAAGACTGTTTTAGAAACACATCCTTACGTGGTTATTCTTAAACTTAATGTATTGGATTTACGTAAAAAAAAAAGAGATATCTCATAGATGATTAGACATCAACTATGAGAATCGCAGCAGAAACACTTGATCTCAATAGATAATGATTCATTAAACTTTTAGAAATGAGTCTTATAGGACCAGTCAAAATCGCCTGCGACATGACTTCGGAAAAAACCAAAGAGTCGGTCCTATTCAGAGAATCGATAGTCGGGAGAATTGGTAGTCTATTTAAAACACAATTTATATTAGTAGAATATTTCAATAGCCAAGATACGAAGAAGAAAAATAAATATAATCAATCTCTGGATATTTTTGAATTATAGGACATTTGTTTAGTGGATGAATTAGTTATATTACTCATTAAATTTATATGGATTTCAGGAGTCAAAGAAAAAAAAGCAATGCAACTTTTTTCGCAGAAATGCAAACTCCTTGGAAAAAATACTGATAAAAGAATTTATCTCTAGTAATTCAGAAGCTTTAAAAAAAAGAGCCTCATATTCTTAAAAAATGTCGGTAGAATAATGTCATTTGGAATCATTACAAAAGAACTATAAAATAAAAAAGGTATTAAATAACGTAATACCTTATGTTGTAAAGAAAACGATCTTCCAATAATTATTGAAATTAAATTACAATGGAAGAAAATGAAGAGCTTCAGATCTCATCCTTCTGCCAAAACTGAGAAAATTTGAAGTAGTTCTTAGAAACCAAGAACAATATAATCTAAACAAAAATCTAGATTTTACAAATCTGGAGAAAGAAGTGGATCATCAACCAAACAATTATCCAAATATACGTAACATACTTTGCTGAAATTCTAACTCAAATTCTCATACTTCAACGGAAAACATTCAAGGTGATATTCAATCATTTTGACACTTACATACACCCAAAAACATAAACCAAGTGCAGTTGGCTCTATCACAGTTTGCTGATTCGGCACTCAATAGCATAAAATTCATTTCTAACTCATTTTTGAGTCAAATCAATATTCGCCAATTGGACATTAAAAAAATCAATTATCTAAGTTTGTCCAATTGAAATCATATTCAAACTCTCATAATTTTTGCCCATAATTTATTAGAACACGCTGCAATTTCAGGAAAATATGTATAACTATATCGATTCTTAATTAACTTAAATGATTTTGACTTTATTTCAAAGATAAGTCAAAGAAATACAACTTTCATTTGAACCAAAATTTCATAAGCCTAGCGCACACAACTCATATTCCCGTAATACAGTAGGTTTTCATCCCAACCCAAATACTTAATCCAATTTAGACACATATTGGTAGAAACTTCATATTAGAAAACCATAACTGATTGAAATTTGATTATTCTAGTGACCAAAGAAAGCCAACACAGAATTACAAGTTCTATTTAGATCGTAACTACATATTCTCGTTGTACAAATTGCAGCAACATGCAGAAAATCTCACCTAACTGAATCTCGAGAAAGACTTATCGAGTTGTTCTTAAGGGAAAAGAGCTGAACGTAGCTTGTAATAAAATATTTGAGTTAGAGCTACAAAGTAGAGTTCAATTATCAGCTAAACAATATTTGAAAATGAAGAAAACTCACCCAAAAATATGATGGATTTCACGGCAAGGCATCACCAGAAATCACAGAAACATGGCTCGATTTTAGGAGTTTCGATCTGGCCGAATACTTGATCTAAAATCATGATTTATAGCTAGAATCGCTTAGGTTGTGAGGAATGAAACCCTTCGAGAATTTTTGCATCAGACGGAGAAGTTATGACTGTTCTACGATGGCTGCTCAAGGTGATGAGGGGAATGGGTTGAGGAAGATGATTTTTCTTTATTTTTTCTTCAAATGGAGAAATAAAATGGGTTTATGTATATGTATATATTATATTTAATGTAAATTGGTTACTAAAAATAGTAACTCATGCCATTTATCCCGGTTTTACATTTAATTAATATTCGTGTGTTATTTAAACATCATATGTATTTTATATCATTTAAATCTCAGATATTTTAAAATACATATTTTTAACAAACTTTCTAAATTTATTTGTCATAAATAGTTATATAATAAATCAACTACATAACTATTCTAATTATGTCAAATTATCAGATAATTAATGATTGGGCCTTACACATGACAGAAGATTGAATATGAAAAATCCAATTACCAAGAGTTCATTCTCAATATATATTCCGATATGTCATATGAACAATATAAAACAAAATATTTTGTTGCTTATATTGGTTCAAGAGCTGAAATCTAGACAGAAAAATGAGGAGTTTTTCTCAAATAATTGGATGAAGAATTATCTCAAATAGCTGGACGAGATTTCTCAAAACAAATATTAATCTTATCCAAAAGGATTAAGAAAGTAGAAATACTAATAAGAGATACTAGACAAATAATTTGGTACAAGATGGAAATAATACTAATTTACTTTCATGATACGAGAGCAGATATATTGCTAGGAAAATTTTTTTTGCAAATGTTTAAATCATATACACAAAAAAATGAAAATAAATTTTAGAATTCACCAGACTATGTAATCACAAAGTCATAGTCCATAGACTGAGAGCAGTAATTTACATAAAATTGTCTATCCAGTTTCGCAGCAAACATGGTAATGAAGGGAAAACTTTTACACCCAAAAATAAAAGATTCTAGATAGTTTGGAGAAACAATGATTCGATGTAGAGCAAATAAAAACATCCAACCACAAAAAATAAAAGTCCTCCATATAGCTTTACACAAAAATGATGTAGAGTTTGAAATAAAAGTATGCTCAAAATATGTCAAGAAAATGATTTAAAAAACAACAATGAAGATCCATTGGCATGGTGGAAAAAGAACCTACTCCAAGCCAGTCTTACGATTAAGGAAGAAAGGAATATGGGTTCGATAGATGCAAATATTTCCCAATGAAATTGTTGATCAAATAGATGTGAAGATTATCATCAAGGAACATTTAAACCTCGGTTTAATCAAAGCAGGAATATCAGTCAAGTTTTTTGTTAATAAATTATGGTAAAACCAAAATGAACAAACACATGTTAGTAATTAACTATTTAGAAATTAATAAAATATCCGAGTTTGATGTGTGTTTTATACCTAGTAGAGACATTTAATTAGTTGTATATGCAAAAAACATATCCTCCAGGATATTAATAGGTTGTTTCCACTGACTATACTCGGTCATGGTCTGTACTGCAAAAACTTATCCTCCAGGCTATTGAGAAACCACTGGCTTGTCAAAAGGAGAGTTTCGAGTACATGGATCTATGCTTGGAGAAGAGGATTCAGGTACACCCTATGAAAGGACCCTCGTTTTTTAACTTCAAAATTTTACTAAATTTTATATTTTTATTCATTAATTCGAAAACCCACAATTAAAAATAACTTAACATTTCAATAAATCAAAATAATTTAACAATTTAAATTTCAAGTGTATAGAAGCCCTAAAATCGTCAATTACCAAAATTTGACTTCTACCATGATCAAAATCTTTAAAATATTGCATACTCGATCCACTCAAGCGTCAGCGTCTCCCTAAATATCATAATCACATGCAGCATTCAAACCTAGTGAGTCTAATCACTCAGCACGTTCTAAACAGGAGCAACAAATAATACATATACAATAACATGCATTAAAATCATATTTTGATCTAAAATAAACTTGTAAGCATAAATAAATCATAAATCGTAAAATCATTTAATCGCAAAGCTTTGCATCTTTTATCATTTTGGGTGAAGTTTGATCATTGAAAGTGACTAGCCTTTTATCCTCTGATCGACTGATCAATCTTAGCTCACCATTGCGCATGGGGAAGGGCCACATGCACCGACGTAAAATATAGAAATACGATCATCGGGCTCCCTCTGGGCCTTGTCACTTAAACGGGATCCCTCTAGGGTTTTTTTCCCTCACGATATTCCCATAAAATTGTAAGTTCATCGTGCTTTTTTAAAACGGATTCCCCACATATTCTCTATCTTTTTTGTCACAGTCAATTCACATCCTTCAATTTTTTTTCCTTTTTCTTTTTTAAATCACAAAATTAACAGTAAAAATTGTACAGCTTTACCGTAAATCATAAAATATCATATTTTCATAAAAAAAATAATCATTTTATATCATTTATCATGTGTTATGACCCTTTGGGATGCTTCCAATCTTTATCGTACTACCTACGTGTAAAATGACTGTTTTGCCACAGGACATAAAATTTCTCGATTTTGACTTTTTCTTACTTTTATTTACTCTAGGCCATCCCAAATAATTATTTAAGCTTAAATTAAATTTTAGATATTTTTATTTGACGTAAATTTGAGGATTTCAATTTAATTATTAATTCGAGAAGCGTTTAATTCCTTAATTAATTCAAATTTTTATATTTTCTTCCCAAATTTTAAATATAGACTTTTTATACCTAAAATACCCTCGTGAACCATGACTCGACTACCTAGGACCATGGTTCGACATTTTTTTTTCTACCAACCAAATTCGAACCCCTACAAGTCCTTTCGAGCCACGACTCGTTTTTCTCGAGCCACACTCGAGCCACCTCGAGCCATCACCTGCCCAGCCCACCTAGGGACCTTATTGGATGCACCTAACCCATTAACCAGCCCTTAAACCACGCCTGGACCTCCCTGCACAAGCCATGAACAAGAGCTGCGGTCGAAACCTCATGCCTAGGACTCCTACTCAATTAGGACTCTCCTACTCGAGCCACCTCTGTGCACCAGCCCCAGCCAGCGCCGAGCCCACTGCAGCCTTGCGAGCCACATGCGCACGAGTGAAGAGTACTAGCCCACGGGACTATTCCTCGGTTGCTGTCGAAGAGTCCTAGCCATGCTAGGTGAAAGGACCTCGACTTTTTTTTTTTGCCATAAATCATAAATTCTAAAATACTAAATGAAATAACTTAGCATTTCTAACAATCATAGTAAATTAACAATTGAAATCTCAAATGCATAAAATAAATCCTAAATCATCAACTAACCAAAACTCCTAAATCGACCTTTAAAAAGATCAACTAACAATAAAATAAAGCATAAAAATATCTCTAATAAAATCATTAACATAATATTTAAAAATTTTATCTATCTTGCTAGTGCGGAAACATAAAGGCAATCAGGTGTGTACTGCTGTATTCGATCCACTCAATTTTCAGCGCCTCCATAAAATCATCAAATCCTGCATCATACAAACTTAGTGAGTCTAAAGACTCAACACGTTCTAAACATGGATAACAATTAATACATATACATTCAATTGCATTTAAAAATCATATTTTTATTTAAAATAATCTTTCGAACATTAACAAACCATTTAAAATCATTTAAGCATAATTAAATCATAAATCGTAAAATCATTTTAAAATAGCTTTAAGCATACATAATTCCTTTAAAAATTCATTTAAAATAATCTTTGAACATAAATAAATCATTTAAAAATAGGTTTAATTTTCATCATTGATCGTGTATCATAAAATCATTTGTATCATAAGTTTTCAATCATATACCATTTTGGGTGAAGTTTGATCTTTGAAAGTGACTAGCTTTTAACCTTCGGTCGACTGATCAGTCTTCAGCTCCGCATGGCCCATGGGGGTGGGCACTAGGCACCACCATGGAAATACGATAGTCGGGGCTCCCTCGGACCCCATCTCCCATAGACGGCTCCCTATAGGGCCTTCTCCCAAACATGGGCTCTCTCTGAGGCCTTCTCCCGTAAATTAGCTCTCTCTGGAGCCCTTTTTTTCCACTCACGACATCCCCATAAAAATGTAAGTTCACCGTCCTCACATAAACGGATCCCCCACAAATCATATATCATATGTCACAGTCAATTCATATTCCTCAAAATATTTTTCATTTTCTTTAAAAATCATAAAATATCATAGGTTTACCATAAATCATAAAATAACATATGATCATCAAAATCATCATTTTAAATCATAAAATATCATTTAGCATGTATTATGATCCTTTGGACGCTGCCAAGCTTTTACATATTTTCTTAAGTGTAAAATTACCGTTTTGCCCCTAGACATAAAAATTCTCGATTTTATCTTTTTCTAACTTTTAATGACATGAGATTATTGTAAATAATTATTTAAGCTTAATTATAATTTTCCATATTTTTATTCTACTTAAATCTAGGTGTTTCAATTAACTCTTTAATTAAAGTTTCGTGAGGCAATTAAATCCCGGTTAAATCCACACTCATTATTTTAATCCCAACTTTTAAAAATAACATTTTTATTACATCTTCTACCCTTTTGAGTCATGAAACACATCCGTGGACTCATGGTTCCAATTTTAGTTTAATTAATCTCGTTTTTGACCCTTCGAGGAACACAACGAGCCATTTCCTAACATACTCGAGCCATGGTCAAGCCAAACTCGAGCCAACCCACCTAGGCACCCTCCTGACCAATCCCAACCCAAAGAACCTAGCCCTATCTCGTTCAAACTCTCCTGGAACTTGATCTTGTTCTGCATGTGTGTGTGCGTGAGTCTCCTTGAGGTACTAGGACTCTCCCACCTGAGCCACCACCGATCCCACCTCACCCTAACCATCCCTGGACCACGTCGAGACCCAACCTAGACCAGCCCAAGCCCTCGAACCCGTGCACCGGCCTCCTGCCCGAAGACCCAAGCTGCGCGTTCACCTTGCTGCCATGCGGTTCCCTCATTTTCCTCGATCCAGTAGCGATCCCACAACTCAAGTCCCTGGCCCGACCCTTGCCATCTCCCTAAGACCCTGACGGACCACCTAGCCTAGCCCCAAACCGAGCCACCCCCTGAAACTCTCGGCCAAACCAGAAAACCCCTCGAGAAGAGTCACATCGAGCAAGACTGCTTTCCAGCCCTGTTGCGCGACTCGAAGTTACCCCAGGCCAGTCCTAACGGTAATAACCCTCATCCTATACCCCTAGGACTCTACCGGGCCCTCACCAAAGACCCTTCTCGAGCCCCAGCCAGCCTGGCCGATTCCCCAAGCCCCATGCATAGTAACCGAGCCATATGAATCAAGCAAAACCCAAGTATCCTTCGGTCCTCTCCTGGTTATTCCCACGTTTATCCAGCTTTTGTTTTCTTTTAAAATTCTCATATTTCCATCATATTTAATCATATATTGGCAGCATACTCGTTGGGAATCATAATGTGTTTCATAACAAGCGTAAAATCATTGAAACTTTGAAAATATTTGACAATACGAAGAACCAATCGTACCAATGTATTTT
Organism: Primulina eburnea; assembly: GCF_022965805.1. Lineage (NCBI taxonomy): Eukaryota > Viridiplantae > Streptophyta > Magnoliopsida > Lamiales > Gesneriaceae > Primulina > Primulina eburnea. Next base: position 20,281,239 of record NC_133114.1, on the reverse strand, counting down.
TCATACATAATTAATTAAAACACACATATTATTATTTGTATGATGTTTAAAAGGGTTTAGAAAATGTGCATTTGTGTTTAAAACGCTTGAATATACGATCCTTGGCGAGAGTGCGACGTTGGACGACCGGACGACGAAGAGCACAAGCTTTTTCTTCCTTCCTATTTTTGAAAATTTTTAAGTGTGTGCAAGGTGAATTACGGCTGCTGATGGTGATGAATTAGGGTGAATAAACACTAGATTTAGTTATTTTTAGATTTAATTGTATACTAATGGGGTTTGGTTTTGGGCTTGTAAGATTAGGAGTAATTGGGCCTTCTTTAAATAATTAAATCGGGCTCAATAACACTTAATTAGTTAAATAATAAAATTTTTTAAAATTATTTTTCCAAAAATAATATTTTTGATATTTTAAAACTTCTTGTTCGCCCAAAACCGGCTTCCCGGTAAAAATCGAGCTCGACTCGTAAAAAAATTTGGAATCCAACATTTTTAGGAAAATTAAAACATTTTTTTAATCATATTAGGAATCCTTGCCATTAATTAATGAAAAATAAATATTCTTGTCTTGGTCGTCTTCGTTCTCCTTTCCCCTGCCTATTATCGAATATTCGGGTAAAATCCTTAACTTAATATAATCATGAAATAATATCATTTAATCATGCAATCATACATTTAATCATATAATAAATGTCATGCCAACATTTAAAATCAATTAAATTAAGCCGTTAATCAATTAGGATAATTTGCATGCATGAGGTTTACGTAGGTCGATTTTTCGGATGTTACGCTAGGATTCTTCCTAAAACCTAACCACATCCAGCCCAGCCCTTAGCTTAGCCCTGACCGAGGCATGCACGGCGCCGAGCCACCTTCCCAACGATTTTGCTAGGAAAACCTAGGACTCACCTCCCTCGACCAAGCTCGATTTCCAACCTTCGTTTTAATCCTTAACAACTCTTTTCCTGTCCATAAAACATTCTTAATGTCATCGTGTCCTTAGGAATCATAGAGTCAAATAAAAAAGCGTAAAAACTTCAAAACTTTTGAAAATAATCGTCACATCGTTAAACCATCGAACGTAAATATGTTTCTTGCACAAATAATCAAAACATGCATATAATAGTTTGAATGATGTGTCAAAGTGTTTAGAAGACGTGCCTTTGTGTTTTAAAAGGTCGAATATACGATAGTCGGCGAGGGTCACGAAAAAAGAAGAACGTGCGACGAAAAATTTTGGTGTTTGTTGTGTGTGTAATTTTCGGCTGAACGGTGTCTCAAAAGACCTAGCTTTTTATTTTATAGTTTTTAAGTTGTATGATAATGTACTTGGGTTTTGAGTTTTTAAGTTTAGAAGTAATTGGGCCTACTCCTCCTAGCTAAATTAGGCTCAAACACTCCTATTATATATATAAAGACTTAATGAAGTGAGCTTGGTACCGTGGAATAACACATATTTAATTGAAAAATAAAAGATTATGAAATTTAATTCAATGATATTTTAAAAGTCCCTCGTTTGCACAAAGCCGGCTTTCCGGATAAAATCGAGTTCGTTTCGTAAAATAATTTAAAATATATCATTTTATATAAAAAAAATTAAACATTTTTAATCATATTAATAAGCCTTGAAAATATTTATTGCAAAATATTTATTTTATCTTCATCGTCTCAGGTCTCTTTTCCCCAGCCTATTGTCAAATATTCGGGTAAAATCCTTCGATTTCATGAAATCCTGCCATATAATCATGCAATCATGCATTTAATAATATATTATGCATTAAGTAAGAATTTAAGATTAGTTAATTAAAACAATTATGTAATTTAATTCATTTCCATGCATGTGATTTACGTAGGTTAGTTTTGGACGTTATACCCTAGCACAATTGCTAAGTTATGATCATCATTATACAAGTCGGCTGGAGCAAAATTGAAGCTTCGGATTCTTATTTCATGTCTTCCAATCAGCCCTTCACCTCGGAGACTGAAGATGGATAGATCAACCTTATACCTCAAATAGACAATGGAAAAGATATGGTTGATACTTATGAATTTGTAGTTTATCCATTTTGTATATATACAAATAACTCAGAGACATTAAAAACTACAATATAAATTAACATAGTTACAACTTCGATTGACATAGAAGGAAAATTTCCAAGTATATGGATTAAACCCAATGTTTATCCTAAGGAAATTAAGACATGCTATGGGTTTGGGGCTCTTGCCTTAGTCTACATCACAACACCCATTTTTCATAAATATTTGCACTGACACAATGGATTCAGAAAGTTTTTCATGAAACATGTTCAAATACGATTATTTGTTCAGAGTAGACATTATGGGGCTGTTCTTTTTCAGTGCAGAACCAGAACCAGTAGTTTTCATTTCATCAAGCTTAGGAGACAAGATATGAATATCCAAAAATTCATAAAAGACCATCCAGCAAAATGAAACATCCATTGCGTCTTCACTTGCTGAAGATGACATATCTACCAAAAGAACATGATGGATATGTGTTTGTCTCGCAGAGATAGAAAAAGTCAAGTTTTTGTTTAGGTTTTATAAAAATTCATTTAATGGATCTTTCCTGTTAAATACAATGACAAGGAAAATTACAAGATTTACATAAGAAATATTTGAAAGGAATAAATCTTATGTGGAATAGCAAAATGCCAAGAAGTAAAGAAACCTACCACAAATTCTGCAATATGCCTAACATTGGAAAATTTTCAGAAAAAATCTTCCCGAAATGCTCGAACAAAAAGTAACCGGAATTCGATAAAGGTTTTTAGCCAAGATCTGATCGAAAACATAATTTAGAGTCAAGTCCAAGTGGTGAAGTTCGAGACCACTATAAAGTAAAAAATTCCTCAACATAGTTCAATGAAGAAATGTGACACACCACCACAAAAAGAACGGCCCACGAATTAATGGAATAAAGGATCACTAACTAGTGGAAGACTCGTCCACCATTACAAGATGTTGTCGGTTCAAAGTTGCAATAAATAATGAATAAAGTTATCTAAAAGTATGAAATCCGAAAGGGCTTCTATAAATAACAAGTCAGAAGGAAATTGCAGACATCGATTATCTCCTTCAATTTTTTGTCGAATAAATGTTGTAATAGTTTATTGCAGTTTATGTGTGTTATACTTTCAACTACTATACATAGTTAAAAAAATCTTTACACGAGGTTACTAACGTAAATATTTAGTATGCTTGAATAATATCAATAGGCTTTTTCCCCCTCTCATGCATTATTTTAAAATAATTTTATTACTATACATCTTGAGATAGAAAACAAAACAAGTTTTTACTAAGTGTTGCTGGAGGAATCTGCGTTAGGAACCATAAGTTGCAACTCTGTTATTGGGCTGTGAGGAACAATCTGCAAAACTCGGTGGACACAGCCTGATGACATTTTGGACAACAATGTATAAGATTTATTTAATATTAAGAATCACGATGAGACAAAAACTTATAATATAGGCTGAAAATATGGTGTAGCCTTATTGTAATGTCCAAAAAACAAATCTGCGTAACCCACATGCATGCAAATTACTAGAATTGCTTAATTGTTTTATTTAATTGCTTGTTTATGCTTTCATGATATTTATTAAATGATTAAAGGTATGATTGCATGATTAAATGATTATATGACATGATTTTATGAAATTGAAGGATTTTACCCGAATATTCGATAATAGGCAAGGGAAAGGAGACCGAAGACGACCAAGACAAGAATATTTATCTTTCATTAAATAATTGCAATGATTCCTAATATGATTAAAAATGATTTAATTTTTCCTAAAAATTTTAGAGTTCGAATTATTTTACGATTCGAGCTTGATTTTTCCCGAGAAGTCGGTTTTGGGCAAACGAAGAGTTTTTAAAAGATCAAAAAAATATTATTTTTGGGAAACTAATTTTATAAACTTTTATGTTTCAATTAAATAAGAGTTATTGGGCCTAATTTAATTATTTAAAGTAGGTCCAATTGCTCCTAAGCTTGCAACCCAAAACTCAAGCCCATTAACATGTTGATTAAAATTATAAATAGGTACCTAGGGCTTCTTCCACCCCATATTTCACTTCAAATCAGCCGAAACACATAGCACGCACACACACACACACACCATATTTTCAAAAATAAGGGAGGAAGAAAAAGCTAGGATTCTACGTTGTCCGGCTGCCCAACTTCGCACCCTCGCCGATGATTGAATATTCGAGCATTATAAAAGCAAAGCACGATTTTAAACTCTTTTAAACATCATACAAATCAAAATATGCATGAGAAATATAGGTTTTGATAACTTTTACTGTAGAAAGTTTATTTTCAAAAATGTGATGATTTTACACTTATATGAAAAACGTTATGATTCTTACGAGTACGCTGTCAATACATGATGAAATATGGTTAAAACATGACAAAATTGAAAGGAAAAACAAGGCTGGAAATCGAGTGGAAGGCTAAGGAGAGGAACTTAGGGTTTTTGAGTCATCCATGTGCAATAGGAGATTGAGGGCTCAGCTGCTGTGCATGGGCTGCTGGGGCTCGGACAGGGCTCGACCAGGGGCTGTTTTGGTCTCGGTCTAGGGCTGGGTTGGGTCCTAGGGTGGATAGGGCTCGAGGTAGTGGCTAGGGAAAAGTCTTAGTGAACTAGGACTCGTCCTCCCCCCCCCCCCCCCCCCCCCCCACGCACGTGCAAGGCAGCAGCAGCCAAGGGGGCTTGTTGTTGGGGCTGGGTGGCTCAGGGTTGGTCCATCAGGGTCCCAGGTGTAAGGCTCGAGATTATTAGTTCTCATTGACATAATACTCGGAATATATGAGTATGCATATATATATAATGAGGAGTGTTAATTGAGATGAGAATAGGAAATACATGGACAAGAGGAGAAAATCTTCACATTAGGACAGAACAGTTGGCGCATATGCACGACAATTCCAGTAGCATTGGCGCATATGCGCGGAAAGAAGTGGCGCATATGCGCGACACCTCCAGTAGCAATGGCGCATATGCGCGAGAAAAGTGGCGCATATGCGTGAGGTGATACATTTTGCATTGCTGACACCAGTAGGTCTCGCGCATATGCGCGAGTAGTGACCGCGCATATGCGCGAGACGTGTACTTCAAAGGATTTTCCATGTGTGTGTAGGCATGCAATATATATATAACATTACACGATTCTCTCTTCATTTTCAGCAAAAGAAATCGGATGTCATATGCTATGATAGTTATATTGTGTTCTTGACATATTGAACATGATATATTCGTAAATAGATCAAAGAACGGATGTCATATGCTATTGTTGCTATTTTCTAGCATTTTTAGAAGTAAAATATTCAGATTGATGTGCTTCTAATGATGATTATGAGTTGATGAGTTTAGATTGATAATGTGTTGATATATGTTGAGATTCGAATTTGTTAGTATCGCGAGAACACGTTGTTGTGCCGTCAACTTGTATCAAGACTAGATATAGATTGTATAAATGTCTTGGTTGAGTTAGAGATTGATAGAATATGTATCAACATTGCCATTTCAGATTGATATCGGTAAGATTCGTCTTCGAGACTTCGACTACGACCGAGTTGTGCAACGAATGGTATAAGCCATGTTTTGTTTGGGGAGATACAACTCAAATGAGATCACATTTGAGTTTCCCAACCAAAATCACATACTAGATTTATTGTTTATCTTGAATTATGATTGTGATTTGTTTATAGAATTGTATTCAAATCTTTTGAGATGATTATGCATTGTTTACAGATTGTTATGCATTGCATTTAAGATAGGGAGTCTTGACAGAAACAGTCAAACTTCTAGATGTTCGGTGATATCACAACTTAGGAGAAGACTCGTCTCCTATTGTAGATGTGGATACAGATCAGGCCGAAGTCTAGGAATAAGACGTACCGTCACCCCGATTGGGAGGGTAGATGATAGATCGTCTTATTCACACCGGGATCCCTAGAGTTCTAGTCGAGTCGAGTCCAGACATGGTTTGATTCGCATTGCATGTTCATATGATTGTCATTCATAATAGCATGTTTCATGTCTAGATTGATTATATGCATGTATACATGTTTATACTGGGATTTGTTCTCACCGGAGTTTCCGGCTGTTGTTATGTCTGTATGTGTGCATAACAACAGGTGGGGCAGGATCTGGGTCGAGACAGAGGCGAGATTGATATAGCGTGGAGACTACGGGCGCATCAGAGGACTAGTGGTTTTTAGTAGAATTGGACTATTTGTATTTGCTTTATGGTATTAAACACTAGTTGGATTAATGTACTAGAACAAGGTATGTTTGTATGTTGTAATATAAATAAAGAACTTGTGCTTGTGTACATACATTAGAATTAATGTTGTAAAGCAAAAATTTGACCCACTTTTTATATTAATGATCCATTTAATCCCAAAGAAAAGAGTTAGAGCCCGGGTCCCCACAACAGGTGGTATCAGAGCGATAGATCCTTTAGATTGAGATAAAATAGAATGATCGGGTAGATCGAGTCTTCTTCCTTGTCTTATGATGTGCTAGCATGATTTATTGCTTTCATTATTGCATGTTGTATGATTATCTGACTTGTGTTACAGCATGTGTTAGTAAAGACTGAATCAGAACCGATTCTGGATCAGAGGTAAATGATCAGAGGAGGGCTGAGACAGCTTGTATACTAATTTGTTGAATAGCAGATACATGCCTCCTAGAAGAGCAGCAGTGCCTCTACGACCCACAGCACCAGAACAGGGTAGCACATCCGGGGATCCAATGGACGTCACTGCTACACCCATGGAGACTCTGTTAAAACGATTCCAGTCTTTCAGACCACCTACCTTACGGGGTACCGAAAACGCCATCGAATGTGAAAGCTGGTTGGAGGATATCGAGATGTTGTTCGAGTCTCTAGAATACAGTGATGAGAAAAGAGTGAAACTCATTGGCCATCAACTGCAAGACGTGGCTAAGAATTGGTGGTTGAACATCAAAAGAGCATTGGAACAGCGTGGCACGGAGATTACATGGAAAGTGTTCAAGACAGAGTTTTATCAGCGATTCTTTCCTATATCCTATCGTAAAGATAAAGGCGCTGAGTTTGCAAACTTGAGGCAAGGGCAACTGAACATCGAAGAGTACGTCGCTAAATTTTCTTCCTTGCTTCGATTTGCACCTCACGTTTCAGGTAATGATGAGGCCGTGGCAGATCAGTTCATAAACGGCTTAAATCCCGATATCTTTACATTGGTAAATACTGGAAGACCCAACAATTTCGCTGAGGCATTGAACCGTGCCAAAGGAGCAAAAGCAGGACTGCTTAGGCAACGGAGTGTTCCGTATGTTGCCCCGAGTCCGAGACCGCCACTACCTCCAGTACAACCTCCTCCTAGATTCGATAGCTGCGGTAGTAGCAGTGGGCGAAAGGATCAGCTGAAAGCGAAAGGAAAGCAGTTCAAAAGACCTGGGAGCAGCTCATCGAGCTCCAGTGGATCCAGACAGAGTGGGTTTGATCAGAGTACCAGGTACACAGGTGTATACTGCAGTTCGTGTGGTGGCAGGCATGCCACAGAGCAGTGTCAAGGTGTAGGGGGCAGATGTAATATATGTAGGCAATAGGGTCATTTCGCCAAAGTGTGTCCCCAGAGAAGCTCACAGAGATTTCAAGGTGCAGGGTCATCTGCATCTGTAGCTCAGCCTGAGAGGCAAGCTTCATCTGTTCACTCCTTTCAGCCACCACAGACACAGACACAGCCCAGAGGTAGAGGTAGCCAGACCGTGAGCCAACCTCCTCGACAACAGGCTCAAGTATTTGCATTGATAGAGGAGCAAGCCCAAGATGCACCAGACGATGTCATAGCAGGTAATTGTTCTCTTTGCAGTTATCCTGCCTATATATTGATAGATACGGGTGCATCGCATACATTCATCTCAGAACGATTTGCATTATTGCATTCCCTGCCTGTTGAGTCTTTGTTGGATGTAGTGTCCATTACTTCTCCGTTGGGAAGTGGTTTGATAGCTGTGACTATGATAGTTATATTGTGTTCTTGACATATTGAACATGATATATTCGTAAATGGATCAAAGAACGGATGTCATATGCTATTGTTGCTATTTTCTAGCATTTTTAGAAGTAAAATATTCAGATTGATGTGCTTCTAATGATGATTATGAGTTGATGAGTTTAGATTGATAATGTGTTGATATATGTTGAGATTCGAATTTGTTAATATCGCGAGAACACGTTTTTGTGCCGTCAACTTGTATCAAGACTAGATATAGATTGTATAAATGTCTTGGTTGAGTTAGAGATTGATAGAATATGTATCAACATTGCCATTTCAGATTGATATCGGTAAGATTCGTCTTCGAGACTTCGACTACGACCGAGTTGTGCAACGAAAGGTATAAGCCATGTTTTGTTTGGGGAGATACAACTCAAATGAGATCACATTTGAGTTTCTCAACCAAAATCACATACTAGATTTATTGTTTATCTTGAATTATGATTGTGGTTTGTTTATAGAATTGTATTCAAATCTTTTGAGATGATTATGCATTGTTTACAGATTGTTATGCATTGCATTTAAGATAGAGAGTCTTGACAGAAACAGTCAAACTTCTAGATGTTCGGTGATATCACAGCTTAGGAGAAGACTCGTCTCCTATTGTAGATGTGGATACAGATCAGGCCGAAGTCTAGGAATAAGACGTACCGTCACCCCGATTGGGAGGGTAGGTGATAGATCGTCTTATTCACACCGGGATCCCTAGAGTTCTAGTCGAGTCGAGTCCAGACATGGTTTGATTCGCATTGCATGTTCATATGATTGTCATTCATAATAGCATGTTTCATGTCTAGATTGATTATATGCATGTATACATGTTTATACTGGGATTTGTTCTCACCGGAGTTTCCGGCTGTTGTTATGTCTGTATATGTGCATAACAACAGGTGGGGCAGGATCTGGGTCGAGACAGAGACGAGATTGATATAGCGTGGAGACTACGGGCGCAGCAGAGGACTAGTGGTTTTTAGTAGACTTGGACTATTTGTATTTGCTTTATGGTATTAAACACTAGTTGGATGAATGTACTAGAACAAGGTATGTTTGTATGTTGTAATATAAATAAAGAACTTGTGCTTGTGTACATACATTAGAATTAATGTTGTAAAGCAAAACTTTGACCCACTTTTTGTATTAATGATCCATTTAATCCCAAAGAAAAGAGTTAGAGCCCGGGTCCCCACACCAGGGAAGTGGTCAGGGTTTGTGTCATGGGTTGGTGCAGGGTGGCTCGACGTGGACCCGAGCTTAGCATGGAAGAACATCATGAATCACGCAGCTGCTGCTCTTGCTTCAGGCGGCTCGCCGCACTGGTCAGGGGTCTGGACTGGGCTTGTTTGGGTTTTGGCGTGGTCCAAGGTCGGTGAGGGTCAGGTGGGCTCGGTGATGGCTCGGGTAGGAGAGTCCTAGTTAGCCAAGAGTACTAGCATAGGAGGGAAGTTCACGCGCAGCTTGCATCTACTGTCCAAGAGAGTTTGCGTGAGTTAGGGTCAGGGTTGGTCAGGAGGTTTGGCTCGAGGTGGCTCGACCATGGCTCGACTAAATTGGGAGATGGCTCGGGTTGTTCAAGGGACAAAAACGATATTTAAAGAATAAAAATTGGAACCATGGGTCCACGGGTGTGGTTCATGGCTCACAAGGGTATATTAGGTGTTAAAAATTCTATGTTTAAAATTTGGGAAGAAATATTAAGTTTTGAATTTATTCGGCAATGAAACGCCTCACGACTCGTTAATTAAAGAATTATTTAAAAGTCTCGAATTGATCTTAATAAAATTATGTAAAATTAGATTTAAGCTTAAATAATTATCTGGGATAAGGTCATGTCATTAAAAGTAAGAAAAATATCAAATGAGAAATTTTACATGTGGGGACAAAACAATCATTTTACACTTGAGAATTACGTAAAATCTTGGCAGCGTTCCGAAGGATCATAATGCATGTTAGATGATATTTTATGATTTTAAATGATGATTTTTATGAAAATATGAGATTTTATGATTTATGGTAAAGTTGGACGATTTTTACTGTTAAAATGCTATGTTTGGAAAGCTATGATATTTTATGTTTTTAAAGGAAAAATGAAAAATATTTTGAGGGATGTGAATTGACTGTGACAAATGATATATGATATGTGAGGGATCCGTTTTAAGAAGGAACAGTAAACTTATGATTTTGTGGGGATATTGTGAGGGACAAGGGCCAAAAGGACCCCGACGATCGTATTTCCATGGTGAAGTCTGGTGCCCACCCCCATGGGCCATGTGGAGCTGAAGACTGATCACTAGACCAAAGGATAAAATCTTATCATTTTCACGGATTAAACTTCACCCAAAATGATAAAGGATTGAAGCTTTACGATTAAATGATTTTTACAATTTATGATTTATTTATGCTTAAAATTATTTTAAATGTTTTATTTATGTTTAAAGCTATTTTAAATAAAAATGTGATTTTTAAATGCATGTGATTGTATATGTATTATTTTCTATTCATGTTTAGAACGTAATGAGTCATTAAACTCATTAGGTTTGTACGATGCATTATTTGATGATATTATGGGAGGCGTTGATGATTGAGTTGATCGAATACTGCAGTACACTCCCGATTGACCAAATTTTCCGCACTAGCTTGATAGATAAAAGATTTGAAAAATTTATGTTAATGATTTTATTACAGAGTTTTATGCTTTAATTTTATGTTAGTTGATCTTTAAATGGTCGAGATAGGAATTTTGGTTAGTTGGTGATTTAGAGATTTTACACACTTGAGATTTCATATGTTGATTTATTTTGATTTATGATTATGTTAAGTTATTGTGTTTAGCAATTTTCGAGTTTACTAGTAAAAAAAAAGTCGAGGATGTTTTACTTATACATTTAGGCAAGTTCGATAGGTAAAACAACGACACCTACTGAGATTTTAAAAAAATAAAATAAAAAAGTAAATAAAAATAAAACAATGGGTAAAATTAGAAATTGGACAAGATTGGGACAAATGAATAAACGAAAGAGACTAAATTAAGACATGGAAAAAAAAACTAAATTGAAAATTGCCTAATTATTAAAGATCAAATCTAAAATACTCCAACATACATCCATACAGAGAGAGAATAAATTGTCAATATCAACATTTTTCCTTCAAGTACACATGCAGTGTACGAGTTTTTTTTTTTTTTTTTTTTTAAATGTACGTATAAAATTACTATTATATATTAATAAAAAAATGATATTCGTTTAGAATCCTCGAGTAGTGCAACAAGGCATTAAAAATTATTTGTCTAAGTCACTCCTAACCAATTTCACCAAGGATCAATGGTCTGTTAAAAATTATTCGTCAAAGTCACTCCCAACGATTTTCACAAAGGGTCAATGGTTTGTAATAGACGTGCAAGGTAGTCTATAAATTTTATCATATTCAGTTCGATTTATCTCTAAACTTTGGTGGATAAGTAGAACAATTTGGCAAAACTTATTTCAAGGACGATAGACTCAAACAAGCAAAATATTTGGGTGAAACTGAATTTATCTCAACAATACATATACTTATAAATCACAAACAAGATGCACTATGCCACATAAACTCTTCAAATTTCAAGATTCAAAGCCAATTGCTAAGATATAAATCAGCATAAAGGTAATGCCTTCAACACGAAGAAGGCTTAGACAAAGAGATTATCCAATATACGGACGTTCGGGCATAATTCAAACCTTAGCAAGTGCAGTCCATCATTAATGTCTTTGCAAACAAAGATAAACACTTATTGATTCTATTAATAGGAATATACGGACGTTCGTCATAATATAAAACATTTAAGTACTTGCCAAATAACATGTATTTTACATTGTCATCTGAACATGCAAATTAATGAAGCCGGGCACATGACCTGATGTCTAATGATTTATCGTGAGATATTTCGATTCTCACAACCTCACATGGAGCATTGTGGTGAAACTTACATACGAGAGATCAAGAGTGGGACTGAAATGGGAACGTCCTCACCCATTACTGGCTCGAACAGGTCCAACTCTCCATATCGCTCCAAGACGCGCATTCTGCAGTCCTGAGCAGCCATTAAGCCCGTGGAGTATGCACCATGGACAGATCCAGGATAATCCATACTCGTAGCTTCCCCTGCAAAAAACAAGTTGTCGACAGGGTTCCGTAGCATCTCATACAGTTCATGGGGTTTCCCGACTTTATCAAAGCTGTAGGATCCTAATGAATTTATGTCTGTGCCCCAGTGTGACACAAGGTACTGGATCTGCAAAGTTCATGGAAAACTGATTATGAGTGCAGCGAAATTTTTTATGCTTTATACATCTTTTCATGTCTAGCACTACAAACTTTCATTAATTATTCTGTGCCTACATTCTACTATTCTGCACCAATAATTTATGGAGCTCCAGATCAATAGAATAAAATACCCACCAAGTTATATTGAAGAAAAGGAGTTCATGGTACTGTCAGCTCGAATAATAAAGCGTACATCCAGACTGGGTGGATATTCTAATATGGGATATGATAGAATTATAGTTGCCACATGGTCCAGTAATACCGCCAAATACCAACACCCCACAGCCCACCCAACAGATGAATCGCTCTTGGCAAGTTGGCTAGGAGGTCGTGTGCATTTGGCTCTAGGATTCTGCTCGTACCAACTCCACACCTATCCTAACTCGTTTGTCTTATTCACATGTATATATTATCTATAATCATATAAATAACAGGGTATCTCATAGCAGCATTAATAAAGAAACAGATATGGCGACATTACCGGCTCCGAAGCATTTGGAAGGATTCTTTTGAGTTGCATGAAAGCAAAATTAGCAGCTGACTCATCAGACATTTTTCCAATGTCATGGGCAAGTTGCCCTGCAGGCATATACACAAGAACTGAATGACCAGTAGCCTTGTGCAAATTAAGAAAATAGCTACAGCTATATGAGGTCTCTGAAACAACTCCCAAAAACTCTACGTTTGGCCAAAAGACCTGCCCAAAATGCAAAGCTATCTTGTTCTCTATCCCAACTCCAAGGTCATTAATCGCTGCCTCCTTCCACTCGGGTAATCTAGGCTCAAATTTGATGCAATTTGATTTTAGAACACCAAGAGGAATAGCAATAACAGCAGCATCTGCTACAAATGTTCTTCCATTTTCTACAGCAACTTTCACTCCACTATGTCGTCGAACTATTTTGGTCACTCTAAAAGTCATCAGACAAGAAAGTTTAAACAAGAGTTTTCATCACAGAGGGCTAATTGAAAAAAATAATCATTTGCTTACCTGTGGCCCAAGCGGATGTCAAGATCTCTGGCAAGCGAATTAATCACAGGAAGATAACCCCGGACCATTAGCCCATGCCCACCAGGAAGCAACTCTTCCTACAAAGCAAAAAATTACAGCATTTGAAATCCTGGAGCACTAGTAAAGTATTTGAATCACCATATTCTTCAACTACAAGTTGTGACTATGACATGCCAGGAAATTTTATTTTAATGTATAGCCCGAAACACCGTTACTGAGATAAACGAGTGAATAACCTTGTCCCAGCCTTTAACTGATATTGTATCAATATCTGCAGCAAACCAGCCTTCCATTCTGCATAGGTACCATTGCAATACCTTGTGCCCAAGCCCCTCCAACCTGTAATATGGATCAACTCTTTAATTATTTTAGTGGGATAGAGGTAAAAAATGAATTTAAGGAGAATTTTTACAATTGTAGTACCTTAAATCTGGTCTCCTATTGAAAACAATTGAGATGGCACGTTTCATAGATATATCCTTGCTGCATTCTCGCCTTACTAGATCTGTCTGCTGACAGTAAAAAAAAAAAGAAAGAAATATAACCAGTTAAACGAAGTTCAGAGAAAAGTCTATCTGAAACCTACCGTAAAATGATCAGCATATTGAAGATCCACAAAAAAGGTACGAATTTTCTGAGATTTTTGAAGTATGAGAAGGAGGAGAATATACATGCCTCTTTCAGTATGCTATCAAATATTTGGCCAACATTTGATACTAATTCTTGGGGTACTTGATTTCCGTCCATATCAAAAAGAGCGTAACTGAAAAAAGAAAGTCATTAGATATCAAGTTTATGATTTATTTTAATTTTAAAAAGTTCACATCATTTAGAACATCTTCCTTCTTTTTAACTAAAATAAGCGAAGGATCATCGTTGTTTCTTTCAAAGCACAAGAAGTAAAAGAAAAACCTTTCCAAATCATGGTCATACAAAACTGAGTTCTCCTCACTTGTACGGTAGAGTGGCAGTCCCAGTCTAGCAATAACAGATGCCAATGGGTTCTCTTTGCAAACACCATGTAACCTGAAAATGAAAATACAGAAGTTAAAAGGAGAATTGCGAGGAGCATCTAAATTGTTCAACAAAAAAGATAAGATGCGTCTCTCCAAAAGGAACAAAATTACCATGATGCACCCAAGTCAACAGGGAAACCAAATGAATGATCAGTGTGCACCCGACCACCAATTCTATCACGCGATTCCAGTAAGGTAACCTGGAAGCATAGTTTCATCAAGATCAAAATCCTGAATAATGTTTGTCGCATTTGAAATATAAATATCTGTTAAAAACCTGAAATGAGGCATCATGAAGAGCTCGTGCAGCTGCAATACCAGCAAAACCAGCACCTATGACGATAACAGATGGCGAGTTTGTAGTCCTCTTCTCGAAGGTTGAATAGCAAAGAGCTACAAAATACATCAGCTCATTTAAATTATTGTTTAATATCTTAATCATATTCATACTCCAATTCAAAAAGGCTACACGGGTCTGTCATTTCAACAAAATACAAAAGACAGAATTGCAGAACAAGGCAAGGTGATCCCTGTGATATCATCCACCCAATCTTACCCCCCAGTTCACAAATGAAATATAAGTCGCTACAACTCCCCTTTTCACTTCAATTTGACAAATTTCATGATTATCTCATGTATAGCGTTCTCACAAATATACGCCAACTTGTCTTCTACATTCCATGAAAAATTTCAAACACGTGAATTTCTCATAATATCTGATTCATTTTTGTTCTTTTTATGCATTGAATGTGGAAAAATGAAAACGTAAGTAATTTGTCTCTTTGAATGGCTTAAAGTTTACACCCCTGTGAACCATTTTAAAAGGTGACAATGTGGTGACTTTCCGGGAACAGAGATGACATTTATTACCATGGAGTATATTAGAGGCAATCAATCAACTACAAATTTTCTGGAACAACTGTTTAAAAACTTTAAAATAATAGCAAAAACCGTCCTTAATTTGTTACACGTCTCATATATGCACACATATCAGTTCCAAAGGAAAACATATTTAATGTACTGTAGCAGGTAAAGTAAAGAATTCAATAATCCATTAGATGCTCATTCTCTAATTCAAGTGGTCGTTTACAAATTACTCCTACAATCTAATAGTTTGATTCTGACTTAGAGGAACACCTGATTCAATAATCTCAGGTTCAAAACAACAGAATAATTTAAAATTTTATTTTTTCTTTTTTGCTATTATTGTTCTTATTTCCAACAGGTATCAACTATAACACAATTATAAGATGATGATGATGATGATAATATACAAGAAATTCTCGTCCATAAGAGAATAATTAGATAAAAAAAATAGAACTTGATGGCAGTAATCCAGCTAAAAAAGGAGACGAAAACTCAAAACCCCCCGAATGAATCTAAATTAACACAAAAAGAGAATTAAAAAATCAATTTAACAGAATTAAAGAAAAAAATATCACCTCTGTTCAACTGGCCAATACTCTGTTTCCGTGACTCCATGACTTAAACGAAGATCAGCGACGATCAGTTCAATAACGCAATCAATT
Source organism: Primulina eburnea (assembly GCF_022965805.1). NCBI lineage: Eukaryota > Viridiplantae > Streptophyta > Magnoliopsida > Lamiales > Gesneriaceae > Primulina > Primulina eburnea. The sequence goes on along the minus strand of NC_133114.1, from coordinate 20,265,312 downwards.
GCTCAAATTAAACCCAATAAATCTCGACAACCGATTCGATAATAATCTTAATATCAGAATGAATAATAAAAAGGAATCGATTTTAACGTAACAGATAATGAAGATGGTGAAATTGTTGGAATTTGAAAAAACACCCAGCTTCAGCAACCCGCTCATACGTCTTCTGAACCCAAACCAATCGATCGATCAACAACGAAAATATGATCGAAAAACTAAATTACGAAACCCAAATTGAAAAGATTTCAGGAACGCAGAAAGAACAATCACTGTTCCTGAAGAAAAGAATAGCGGAGAGCGATCAGAATGGCAAATAAATAAAATTACTAAAGAGAGGGAGAGATCTTCCAGGTCTCTTTGATTAGAGATCGGAGCACTTTTAGGTATTATTTATAGAGATTGAAAGATGGAAAATTGAATTTGGGGTTTAATATTTTTTATTCATTTTTATTCATTATTGTAATTATAATAATAACTTTTAAGAGGAAAACATTCAAAAGCACCGACGCTTTAGATTTTGAACACGTGCCTGAAATGTTGACAGGAGAATCGGTGTGTGTGTGTATATATATATATATATATATATATATATATACCCAATTTGACACTTTCGGCCAATTCCTGATTTAGTCCATTCTCTTTTATTTTACCTAAAATAGCCTCTAGATTTTCATGCGTTTTAGTCCAAAATTTTTAAATCCAAATTTACCACTATATATATGAGGCCGAAGCCTTGGCAATAAAAAAAATCCAATCCAATTTAAAAGTAATGTAATGTTAGGAATGTTTCACTGGTCAGAAGATATAAAAATAAAATATATATATATATATATATATATATATATATATATATATATATATAATTTTTCTCAATTGCACGCTTGAAAATAATCAAACCATCTAATTACTTAAAAATCAATATGTAAAGGCCCGTATTTCGTATTCATAATTTTGCGAAATTATTAAAAATTTTCTAAATAAATAATTATCTTGTCTCATTTAATTAAAATAAACATGTAAATAAATTTTAACTTTAAAATAACAGTGGAAGCGAATAATGTTTTCAACCAACAATTTAAAATAATCCAACGTAAACATCAATTTAAAATAATCCAACGTATTAAATCTGAGTTTGAATAATAAAAAGTGCATAAACTAAATCATGAGGTCCTCGGGTTTACTACTGCTGTCCCAAGATCGCTCACGGGTCTCCGCCCGCGGTCTCGACCTCATCAATACCTACAACAATCAAGTCTAGTGAGTCTAAAGACTCAACATGTATATATCGTGAATAACAAGTAAATATATCATAAAATCGCATGCATCATAAAAATAACGTATCGTAAAGCGCATGGTGAAAATCGTATCGTGAATAATTATAACTACGTGCATATCTAAAAATCATACGTAAAAGCTTTGCTCAATAAAACTATGTCATAACATATCATAATTTTCTGGTAGAGATAATATTTCTAAGCAAGTGGCCCATAACATAGCGTAAGCGCCTGAAAAGACTAAACCACAGTATACTGGGCGGTAGAGATCAATCACAGCCCTTGGACTGGATGTCCATACCCATACATAATCATAAACCGGTCGTAAGTCACCGGGCAGAGAGGTCCTCGGTTGCGCCTACCGACTTCCAAACCCATAAGTATAAGGTGGCCACAATACATATAGTATATATCTCAAAAATAAACAATTTTATATTTTTATACACGTAATATAATTATAACCTTATTTTTACCGGATGATTTGAATCGTTCCCAGGCTTGCTGCGACTACTACTAATATGTGACACATGAAATAAATCTTAACTTGACAAAATCTTAACAATAGAACCAAAAACGAGACGATTCGGACCACAACTTGATTTTTAACCATGGCTTCGTACCAACCCGAACCAACATTAAACCGACATTTAACCATGATTAAAAATACCCCAAACATATTGAAAAATATGCATAATAACTGTAAAACATGAAAATAGGTGAAAGAAATCCAAAAACATAAAACGCTCTTTCGAGAGTCATTTTGGCACCTTTCACCGTAAATTCTCGTACGACCTCTAAACTCGACCAAATCACGAACGGCCAAAAACATGACTTTCCTAACTCATTGAGGTACTGTCCAGTCCAAGGCCATGGGCTAAAAGCCAACCAAGAACTCAAACAAGCACCAAAACCAAAGCTCAAAGCTGCTATAAAAGTGCAATAGTAACAGTTTGCTTGTTTGTGAAATAAACTCTGAAATTAATGGTCATGGGCTTGAACCACCCCCAAGGACTTTACCAACATCTTAAGGCATGGCTTGGACCATGGCTAAGGGCTAAAATCCAACCATAACCCAAGCAAACACTTAGGACAACCACAACAAACCAGCCGAGAATACCACTTGCTGTATGATGTGTTGTATTGAAATAATTTACTATCTTGTCTCGTTCCAAGGGCCATTAGATCGACCATGGCTCGATCTAGACATGATAAAGTGTTGTATGAACCATGGCTATGGGCTAGGTTCCAACCATAATCCAAATAACACCACAAAAACCGAAACACAATCCTACAAAATTTGGGGGAAACCGAAATGCACTTGTGTTGTTTTGGTGAAATTTTGATGGATCAGTGAACCAAGCTTGTAAAGGACACCTTGGTCACGTCTTAGACATGTTAAGGGAGGGTTCTAACCATGGATATGGTCCTTAAAACAGCCATGCTCCGAATACTCCCTTAAACCATTCAAAAGGCCAAAACTATAACTCATTTTGCTGCTATAAACAAACTTGCTGTCATTTCTTTGTGTGTGCGTGAATAGGCTTGAACCATTGAACCAAATACAACCTAACACATTCTAATTTATACCTAGAACCAGCCTTGGAAGCCTGGAACCGAAGCAGCCTTGGAAGCCTGGAACCGAAGCAGCCCCTGAAATCAACAAAATACTTCAAACGTAACACATGAACACATGGCCGAGAACTTGTGCAGATTTTTCGAGAAATGTAGCTGTCAACAATTCGTTTTGCCTCATGAATCTTGAACATATAAGGTTTTAAAATATTTATAGGACTTCATTGAAGAGAAAAGAAACCATATATACATGCCTGGAATTTGTTTTGAAGAAAAACAAATCAAAACGACAATACGACGCGACGGCACGAAATTGGATTTCTCTTCTTGTTCTCCTACTGTTTTGCTGCTGTTTTCACCATTATTAGCTGCTGGTTTTCTGCTATTTTCGAAGCTTATGGTTGTAGGAGATGTAAGTTATGAATGTTAGAGTAGATGCCCTGCAAGCCAACGGTTGGCTAGGTAATTTATTGACTCAAGTGAAATAAACAATCTTTATTTTAATATAATTTAACTTTTAATGGTTTCGTTATACTTTATCTGTATACCTATGCAATCAGCATAGATAAAGTCCTTGATTATGCTTTAATACAAATGAATCGTAATTCGATGTTGAAACTCATTTGTAAACACTGCATATTCTAAATTCGTTCCTAGTCAATTCAGCCGCCTATAAATGGATAAAGGTCGCTTGAGCTCGAGACTAGCATCTGTGATGTTGTGTACTGCGTTTCTTGGTAAGGGCATAGAGATGTCCAAAAATGCAGATGGGTAGTCATATGATGATTATACCGAACAACCCTCCCTCGGACTTTCCAAGTGGTTATCATTCATCGAGAGGATAAGTCCGTGGTTATGATTGTACACCATTAGTCCTTACGACCCGGGACAACACTGAGGCTCTATATGCTAGGGCAGTGCTTTGACTCGTTTACCGGCTCCAGGAGAGTCATCAGGTGGCGAGGTTGGGTACAGTTGCGACACATATAGGAGCCAGTGCATTGTAGTCGGGGATTCACCGCTCACCTACGGGTGTGGATATCCTATGTGATCTAATGAAATAATAGTACATGGAATCTCTGGCCAAAGTACGAGATGTACGTTGGAGAAGGAGTTCTCCAAATAGTACACGCGATGCCACTATTATAGTTATCACATAGTTATCGAATTAATATGCAACCCTCGATGAACCAATGGTTGCAGATTCGATCGGTATATATGAGATGAAGGGACCGTACTGTACGTTAATCATAATCGACTGGTTCTTGCAGGCACTATCAGTGATACCTAGGGGATCATGGGGCGATGCTACTAGACGCTCTTACCATGATCCGATGGGTGCAATCAGAAATGAGTTTCTGACATTCTTGATCAAGGTGTTGATGAAAAGAATGAGGCTAACTAGGGTAAGCCCGAATAAAGGATTATGTCCTGAATCACAAAGAGTTGTGAACCCACGGCTAGCTGTATCCCTGAACCATTGAGGGTCACACAAGTACTGGATTGTTTGTTCCCGTTGAGAGAATAAATTCAAGGAGTTGAATTTATATTATGATATAGTAAATTCAAGGAGTTGAATTTATGATAATTAAATTTTGAGAAAATAAATTCAAGGAGTTGAATTTATGATATAGTAAATTCAAGAAGTTGAATTTATGAAATTTGGAGAGAATAAATTCAAGGAGTTGAATTTATAAAATTTATAATTTAATTTATTAAACTCAAATGTTGGGTTTGTTAAATATTAAATTTTGGAGGTGATAGAAATTCAAGGAGTTGAATTTATAATTTAAATAATAAACTCAAATGTTGGATTTATAATGTATTTAATATATTAAGCTCAAGAGTTGAGTTGATTAATTGATAAATTAAATATGGTGGATAATATGTTTAATGGGCTTGTAGGAGTACAAGTCCAACATATTAAATAATTAAAGTTATTAATAGGCCTTGATTAATGGATTAAACTAGTGTGACTAGCCCAATTAATTAATCAAGCCCATTAAGGTTAATTATGAAATTTAGGTCAAGATTATTGTGTTTAAAGAAATAAATATATATATTGACCTAGCCTCCACCAATTGGGTGTGATTCACGAGAGGCACACACAAAATTCCTCCATAATATTTTGGCCATTTTTCAAGAAAAAGAATTTTAAGTCCTCTCTCAAAATTTTGATCTCAACGTAAAAACTTCTTTCAAATATTCTAGTGCTATTTGAAAGAGGAACAAATCTTCTGGTCGTGGACCGGATTAGGAGATCGAAGAATGTTCGTAGGGATTTACAACAAGAGCTACATCCGCTAATACCGGAGTAGTTGGAGCCACGTGATTTATTCACCAAAGGTATAACTTTTAGCACCCTATGAATGTTTAAGTTAAAATCATAAAAGCGTCCAAACATATTTTGATTGTCAAAATAAAATAAAATTTTTAAACTTCCGCTGGGTGGTGTAGAAAACCGGGATCCAACAATGAAGGTGAATGAAATAGGAGATGTTAAAGGTGCTATAATATGCATTTAGTTGGGGAGTTACAAGTCAAGGAGTTAAATGAAATTTGAATTGCTTTTCCACCCTTAGCTGCCGATTCCTGTACACATTCTTGCTGCATTACACGATGCTTTGCTTGATAATTACTTGGGGAGAAATAAGGTGTGATATTGTGTTTGAATTACTACCAATTAGTGAATTAAAATGGGAAATGAATATCCCATGAAGTGCAATTAGGAATAGTTTGAATGAAGAGTTATCAAACATTTGAAATATTTTAAATGTTGATCATTATTACTAATTTGCATTGTATGCTTTTGTAATGCCCGAGAATTAATCACTGTTAATCAAGGATTATTGACTTATAATTTAACGTGATTACGAAGGGGCCAACGGAGACACGATTTAAGATAATGTGCGGCCATTTATTCTGAATTTTTGAATGTGTTGCCGAAGCAACACCGCACCCGCGCTCATGGTTAGACCGCACCCGCGGTCGTGCTACTGGAATTTTGGGAATTGATACAGTAGGGTCTCCGCACCCGCGGTAAGAAACAAGACCGCACCCGCGGTCGTAGTTTCTGGAAAATGGATGTGGATCAGTACGCTGAGCGCACCCGCGGTCCGGAATGTAGCGCACCCGCGGTGCGACGTGTTTTGCAAAGATGAGGCCACCTCGACGTATGCATGCATGGATATATATATATATATAGTAGGATTCCTTCGAAAATTCAGCAGAAATCGAGAGAAGGTTCAGAGGAAAGTTGTGAAAAATCCTTACGCCTTTTGTGAGAAATCCGTCCGTCTGATTTTGAATCCGACTTCGGTATTGAGTTCCTATCGACGTAGGCTACAATTGGACGTAAGTTTTACTACGTTTTGACATGTTTTAGAATTATGATATTGTCAGAATTTAATGGAACTCATATATGTTGTTCTTGACATATTAGACATCATAGAATCGAAGTCAGATTAAGAAACGGATTGATTATGGAATTGTTATGAATTTTTAGGGTATATTGATTTATACCAGACAGATTTGAATTGTGATTGGATCACGAATTGTATTGGATATGGATTATGGATTGTAACTGTGATCAGAGGATTTGGTATTGACGGGAATATTGAAATTGAACCGTTATGCCGTTGATTTTGAATTAAATTGAGATTGATCAGATTGTTATTGATTTGAAAGGTATATTGACATGAGATTATTGATATTGTCATTGCCAGACAGACTGTGAATTCAGGACTTGGACTAAGCCAGGAACCGACGAAAGAAAGGTATAAGTCAATGTGGTATTGGGAGATCGACTTGAGTCGGTTTAGACTTGAGTTTCCCTAAATCACATACTTTACTTTATGATATTTGCATTGATTTGATTGATGTACTTGTTCTCTTGAATTATAGACAACAGGTAGTAAGCGAGTAATCTTGTGACAGAAGTTCCTGAGAGTGGTGGGATCGCCACGGGAACATTGCACGATGTCACAAGATAGTATAGAAATCTTGGGACGGAAGTGCCTGACAGTGGCGGGATCGCCACGGGCACATTGCACGATGTCTCAAGATAGGATATTAGCGATAGAGCTACAGTCCATGACGGTTAGGTCAGGACACCGGATGTTTGGTTATATCGAGTAAATAGGATTGGAATTCTTCTATTACGGAATTCGATATAGGAACACCATATTTGGTTATATCGAGTAATAGGATCAGAGTTCCTTCTATTACGGAATTCGATATAGAACACCACATTTGGAAACCGGTATCCCTAGACTAGGATTGAGTCTAGTCTGAATTGTAGAATTGTAATTATGTTTCAGATTTTGATACATATTATTGTTACCTGATTACATGCTTTATATTTGTTTATATGATTGCATGTTTCGTTGATTTATACTGGGATTTATTCTCACCGGAGTTATCCGGCTGTTGTCTTGTCTGTATGTGTACATGACAACAGGTGGGACAGGAGCAGGGTTCAGGTGATGAGGAGAGATCGTGATTAGAGTGGAGGCTCCGGACTTTGATTATGATGTATAATAGGGTTGGAACACTTGACATTAGTTGTTAAACCTTAGTTTAGTTGAATGCATGCAGTACAGGACTTGTATTGTATTTTATACTGATATGTATATGAGTTTGATTTCACTACGTTCCGTATTTAAAAAAAAAAAAATTAGACCATGTTTTATAATTGATTAATTAGTCCCAATGTTGATTAAGAACTTGACTAGCGTCCGGGTCCCCTACAGTTTTTACTAAAACCTTGCTTTTTAATTGTTTAAGATTTTAAACCTTCATTATATATATTTTAGCGTATTAACACATTAATTTAGAATAAATTATTACATGGCATACTTAACCTAAAAATTTAAGTATTAAAATGTTAGGTTCTTGATTTCTTAATTAATTTAGACTTAGAATAATTTTATCCTCATTTGTTTACATATTTTTATTTAAGCTTTAATTAAATTTTAACATAAAGAACTTATTTACCAACTTAGCTCTAATTAATTTATTAAATCCCAAAGAGCATTCTTTTTCTTTAAATTAAATCATTCTTTGACTTAAATTAAATTTAGAAATATTTTTCTTATTATTAATCTTATCTCTAATCTCCAAACTCCGATCCGACCTCGCGTATTTATCTTAAAAAGACAAAACTAAACATCTACTTTTAAAATAATTAATCATGACTTAAAATTATTAAAATAAATCAAACACTTCATATTTATATAAATATTCATTAGTCATTATGCATGGCTCATACGTAATCTTATTTTCGGGTTCTACACAATAATTACAGTAAAAATCATAAAATTGTAGACATTCCACCAAGCCTAAAACTAATAATTTTCAAAAATAACATGAATATCTTAAATCCTCTCAAGACCACTCATACGCATAAAAGTCATAAAAATATTTAAAGTATTGTTTAATCATCAGATGTGTGGAAAACTAGCAAGGTCCTCGGGTTCCAGTGCATCATCAATCCAGCCAGTTGAATCATCAAGTCCTCATGTCTCAATAGAAACATCCCTAACCTGCATCATACGCACCTAATGAGTCTAATGACTCAACATATTTTAACCACAATAACAAGTAATACATATACATCCACATGCAAAAGTGGAAATTACTTCTAATAAAATAATACTAACATGAACGCTTGCATCAAGTTAGGGGTGCATTCAATATAGGAGATTTATTGACTTTTAATGACTTTTTAGATTTTAAAAGTCTAGACGTATACAATTAAGACTTTTACATACTCTATAGAAGTCTAGTGGTATTCAAAATAGACTTTCATAGAGTTTTAAGAAGTCAAGTAGTATTCAACATTGAATTTTAAAAACCCTATAAAAGTCTAGAGGTATTCAAATGTTCAATAGAATTTAATAACTTCATGGAATTCTTTAACATACAAACATTAAAGTCTAAGGTACAACTATAAATTATCAAAAAATATATTTGGTTCAATCCAAAGATTTGGATGGATTATTAAAACTTCTAACTCATACACAAGCTATTTATTTCTGTCTTTGTCGCTTCACATCACCTCTTTTATCATCTTCTCTCATTTAATCTATCTCTATCACTCTCTCAATTTTTTGAAGTGTATCTCTATATATATTTTCATATTTTCTTTTCAAATTTTTCATTTTTTGGCCGATTGTTCATTTAATAATTTTTTATTTTAATATCATAGGAAATTTTGAATTCTAAAATTGATTTTGTGATTTTTAATTTATGACTTATACAAATTAATTTAATATTCAATAATAATAAAAGATGATCCACAAAAATGTCGCTTAATTCTTAATAGTTGAATAGGCTCGTAACAACCATGATTTTTTTAATTTTTTTAGCATTTTCAATTAATATGTAAGTTATGATATTTTTATACAAAATTATATCCACACAATGCTAAATAATATTTGTTTCACATGTATATTATCAATTCAAAAAAAATATTACAGATTAATGAATTGATGTATTTTTTTAAACATACATGCATACAAATATACATATATAGACGTGTAAGGATTAAATGATTTAAATTTTAAAAAAGTAAATTTATTTATTAATATAAATATTGAAAAACTATTTCAAACTGAATATGTTATGTATATCAAATAATTATTGGTTCAAAGAAAATAATAAAAAAATGTTATAATAAGTACAAATTTATAAAATTCTATAAAAAAATCACAGAAGTCTATAAAAATTTTGCAAAAAAGTCTACAATTCACATAAATCTGTTTATAAATCCATAAGATTATGTAAAAGTCAATAAAAATGTAACGCCCCGAAAATTTAAAAGTTCACGAAAACCACATGCATTCAATTATTAAATTCTCTTGTATTTTAATTACTTGTTTTAATTGCATTAATTAATTATGTTGTGCATGTTTACATGTTTAAAATATATTTTTCTACATTGTTGTATTAAAATTTATTTTTAAAGGTTATTCGAGTTGCGATCGAGGAACGGAGACCGAGGGCTGAAAAATGTAAAATGTTTGTATTAAATAATTATTTTTAATTATTTAAAATATGTTCGATGCTTTTTAAGTATTTCTGAAAATAAAGAGTTTTGAGGTGATTTTATACGCCGGGACATAAATTTTGTCGGTGTTGGTTTTTCAACTAAAATACGAGCTTTTTGACAACCCGGCTAATAAATTCACATATTTAATTAAAGACAAACTTTGTTAATATTTTATTTAAATCCTAATTAGACTAATGGGCTTAATTGGGAGGCTTAATAGGCCTAAAAGCCTCGAGGTTGATTAATTAGTATTTAAAATATTAATTAATCAAAAACCCTATTCTAGAAACCAAAAACAATCGGCCACTCTCTTTCAAAAATAGAAAACTCTCCCCACCCCTCTCTCATACACACACACACGGCACATATACAATTTGGGAAGGATTTTCAAAGGTGCTAGCAAGTTCAAGCCAAGGTGTCCTTCCGTTCTTCGTCGTCAACGTTTATTCGAGCGTATATAACACAAAGGCACGCCATATTTCTTCTTTTCTCATCTTTCACACCATAGTAATTATTTTAAACTATTTTGCATGAAAAACAAGGAACACCTTATTATATTTTCGTTTTTCAAGCATATGTGATTTCTAAAGCATGATTTATGATCCAAAAGGCATATATATTATGTTTTTGAGGGCTGCCATGATTAGGACTTGAACAAGCATGAATTCACGTGAGTTTAGAGTCCTAAGAACAAACCAAAACGCTGCACAACCACAGCACACACAAGCTGGAACCAAAATTCTGTCATGGTATATGTAGGCTCGATTGTGAGGGGCTGTGATGCATGGCTTGGCTTGGGCCACGGCTGGGGCTTGGCTTGGGTCGGGGGAAGAGTCCTAGCCACGCTAGGACTCAAGACCATGGGTTGCGGAGGAGTCCTAGCAAGCTAGTACTCCACCCGAGATTGATGATCAAGGTGTGCGCAGGTTTTGCAGATGGTGTAGGGAAGAGAGGGCTCGGCCTGGGGGCTTTGGGCTGGAATAGGTCAAGTCATTAGGGTCCTAGAAAGGTACCTGTGGAGCTGGTTCAAGGGCTAGATCGTTGGCTTGGTGGTTAGCAACAGAAAACGAAAAGTTCATGTCAAGGAAAACTCTCGGCCATGACAGGTTCTGGCTTGGGGCTTCGGTTTTGGAGTTTGGGTCGAGTCCATAGGTTCTACTGGTCTGGACGGTGGACAAGGTGGGTACAGGGAAGGTTAGGAAGGGCTGGGCTCGGTGGTAGCCTGAAACGTCTGCTTATTCGTTTACTTAAAAAGTACTAGAATTTTTTTTTTTTTAAACAATCGATTTCTCAGCTATGTACCTTTACCCCAAGAAAATATTTTATAAAAATATTTTACCCTTTAAAAATAAACATCAACAAATTAGCATTTTAAAAATCAACTGCAGTAGTCATAAAATGAAATCATAAATCGTTTTACCAAACCTAGAAAGCAATAAATGTTGAAAAGTGTATCCCATACTAAACCTCTCAAAATCTCTCAAAAACATAAATAAAATGTCGTAAAAATCTTTAACTTAAAATCATAAACTTAAATGCGGAAATAGAAGCGTTGGTCCTCGGGTTATGTGCACCGACAGTCCAGCAAGTCACTCGTCAAGACCTCCAATATCATAGTTATTTATATCACCTGAATCATACACACCTAGTGAGTCTGACTCAACACGTTATATCCTTGATAACAAGTAATACATAATACAGTTAGCATATAACAGTGAAAAATACTTGTACTTAAAATATCATTTTCTTGACAATGCATAAACTTTAAACTTAAATGTTTTCAAAATCTTAAACATATCACTTAAACATATTCATATCATATACATATACGTGTTCATGTCCATATTCGTATCCATATTCATGTTCATGTTCATGCTCGTGTTTGTTGAATTCAGATCGTGATTGTGACTCGTATTCTTAATCGTATTAGGCGATGAATCCATCTACATGTAACCACAGTACTGGGCGGCGGGGACACCAGCAACACTCTCACCGGTCAACTGGGCCTTGGCCTACGTATTAACATATTCGTATTCGTATTCATATCCGTATCCAAGGAAACACGATCGTCGGGCTCCCACTGGGACCATAACCCTCACGATATTTCCAACATATTCAGTAGTCACAATCCCTTCACATCCTTCAACATGTCGTATTTCCATCACTTAATAAAAACATGCATATAATATCATTTTATTTTGAAACCAAGCATGCAACATATCTTTTACATGTCCAATTTTTACAATAAAATCAATAAATAACATTTTTGACATATTAAATCATAAAACATCCATAACCATGAAAAATAATCATATCAGCATGTAAAATAGCATTTAGGATACTGTCATGACGTTTACTAATTTCTAGGTGTAAAAAGACCGTTTTACCCCTAGATGTAAAATTTCTCGTTTTTGACATTTTCTTAAGTTCATTGACTCTAACATGTCCCAAATAGTTATTTAAGCCTACCTGAATTTTCCCATAGTTTTATTCAGCTTAATTCGATGACTTTTAAATTAATCTTTAAATGTAACGTATTAATGCGTTTTATTCTCGAATTAAACCAAACCTTATTATAAAATTTTCAAATTAAAAACTTAGACTTATAATAATTATTTAAGCTTAACCCTAATTTTTCATAATTTTATAAGGCATAAAACTAGGCGTTTCAATTAACTTGTTAATTAGCGTTTCGTGCGGCGATTAAATCCCGAATAAATACAAAACTCAATATTTTGAACCCAAATTTTAAACATAACCTTTTTATGATTTATTCTACCCTTCCAAGTTGTGAGCCACCCCCGTGGACCCTTGGATTTAATTTTAGCTTTATTATTTTCGTTTTTGACACCTTATCGAACACACCGAGCCATCTCCTAATTTTCTCGAGCCACGCCCGAGCCGCCTTGAACCAAAACTTAGCCAACCCATCTAGGGACCCTACTGTCTAAGCCCAGCCCGAAAAGCAACCCCTGGCCCGCTCAAAACCTTCCTGAAAAGTGACCCAATTTCTGTATCTTTTCTGCGTGAGACTCCCATGAACCATATGACTCCTAACTAGTCTAGGACTTCTACCAGCCGAGCCACCACCGAGCCCACCTATCCCTAACCTTCCCTGGACGACGCCCAGAGCCAGCCCAGACAAGCCCAGCCCCTGGACGCGAGCAGCGAACCCCCTGAACAAGACAGCAGCCTCCTCGCCTATCTTGCTGCCACAACTCACGTTTCCCACGTTTTTGCTGCTAGGGCCTCAACCACCGAGCCCACCCTTGAACCATCCTCCCAAGCACTCTCCTAGGACCCTAAGGTCACCACCTAGCCCAGCCCGAAGTCCCCAGACCGGGCCACTTAACCCTGGACAAGCGCTGAACCCTGCACGATACATGTTGCACTTCTCGGGTAGGAGTCCTTGATAGATAGGACTCCTCCCAGCCAACTTATTTCGAACCCTAGCAAGATTAAGACCCTACCCTTGACTCCCCCACGGCCCTGGCTAGCCCTGGAACAAAGCCAACTCAAGCCTAGCCAACTACTCATCAAAACCGAGCCCCTCAAACTTCATGACAGAAAATACGTACCAGCTTGTGTTCTTGTTCGTGTTTGGTGATTAGGGAGTGTTTTAAGAGTTTAAAATTCATGTAAAACAATACCCTAACACTTCCTAGACATGGCAGCCCATTTATGCACATAAACAACACAATTTGGATCAAAAATCCTACTTGAAAACTTCATGATACATGCAAAAACGAAAATACACAAAGTGCTACTTATTTTGCAAACTTTTCATGCATAAGAAAAATACTATGATGTGATGATGGTTTGAAGGAAAGAATAGGCATGCATTTGCGTTTTAAACGCACGAAAAACTGTTGCCGAGTGCGAAGAACGGAGCGAGAACTGTGGCTTGAACTCTCCTTGAGCTTCCACCGAAATTTTGCTTCAATTTGTGTGTGTGTGCCGTGTTCTAGGAGGAGTGTTTTCCGTGCCCACAATTCAGAAAGTGGCGTGCACAAAAGTGTAGGTTTAGGGTGAGTTTTATATATTAAATACTAATTAAATATTAGGCCTATTAAGCCAACAATTAAGGCCCATTAGTTTTAATTAGGATTTAATTAAAGTATTAAAATAATTTTGGTAAAAATAAGTTTGCGAATTTAATAGACGGGTTGCCAAAAAGTTCGTATTTTTGTTGAAAAACCAACACCGATAAAATTTACGTCCCGACGTATAAAATCACCTCAAAACCCCTTATTTTCAAAAATAAGAAAAACCCACAATCATATTTTAAATAATCAAAAATAATTATTTAATGAAAACATTTTTCGTTATTCAGCCATCGGTCTCCGTTCTTCGATCGCAACTTGATTAATCTTTAAAAATAAAATTTAATGCATAATGACAATAAAATCCTATTTAACATATAATCATGCATATCACATAATCAATAAGCAATTAAAATAATTTAATTAACCATTTTTCAGAATTCCTAGATTTGCATGCTGTTGGGTTACGTCGTCTTAATTTTGGACCTTACATAGCCTGGGTAAGAACCTCCACAAAATTATAGTAGCAAGAACGTGAGGGAGGCTTGGAGGCGAGGCTGCTGTCCTTTGGTTCAAGGGCTTCGCTGCTTGGGTTTAGGGTGAGGGTTGGTCTGGGATAGGTCTAGGCGTGGTCCAGGGAAGGTTAGGCTCATGATGGGTCGGTGGTTAGGTGGCTGGAAAAGTCCTAGGCGACTAGGAAACCCACTTCAACTAGAACACCTCACACACACATGTACAGATTTTGGGTCATGTTTCAGGAAGGTTTTGAGCGGGCTAGGGCTTGTATTACGGGCTGGGATTGCACAGTAGGCTCCCTAGATGGGTTGGCTAGATTTTGGTTCAAGGTGGCTCGGGCGTGGCTCGTGTAAATTAGGAGATGACTCGGTGTGTTCGTCGAAGGGTCAGAAACGAGATTAATTAAGCCAAAATTGATTCCATGGGTCCACGGGGGTGGATCATGACATGGAAGGGTAGAATAAATAATAAAAAGGCTATGTTAAAAATTTGGGATCAAATAATGAGTTTTGGATTTATTCGGGATTTAATCGCCGCACGAAACGTTAATTAACGCATTAATTGAAACACCTAGTTTTAAGTTTTATAAAATTATGAAAAATTATATTTAAGCTTAAATAATTATTAGAAGTATAAGTTTTCAATTTGGCAATTTTATATTAATGTTTGGTTTAATTCAGGATTAAAGCGCATTAATACGTCACGTTAAAAGATTAAATTAAAAATCCTCGATTAAGCCAAATAAAAATAGGAGAAAATTCATGTAAGCTTAAATAATTATTTGGGACATGTTAGAGTCAATGAAATTAAGAAAATGTAAAAAATGTGGAATTTTACGTCTAGGGGTAAAACGGTCTTTTTAACCTAAAAATTAGTAAACGACATGGCAGTGCCGTAATGCTGTTTTATATGTTAATATGATTATTTTTAATGATTATGGATGTTTATATGTTAATATGTCAATTTTATATGTTTATGGATTTTTAAGACGTTAATATGTTTAATGTTTTATGATTTAATATTCTAAAATGTTTATTTTAAATGTTTATGTTTATTTTAAACATTTATGATGTAAAAATGTTTATTTTAAAATGTTCATGGATGTTTATGATCTTTAATATGTTAAGTTATGATTTTTAAATGTCTATGATTTTTATGATTTGAATATGGGCATTTAAAAGATATGTTGTATGCTTGGTTTCAAAATAAAAGATGATATTATATGCATGTTTTTATTAAGTGATGATAATATGTTGAAGGACGTGAAGGGATTGTGACTACTACATGTTGAAAATATCGTGAGGGTTATGGTCCCAGTAGGAGCCCGACGACCGTGTTTCCGTTGATACGAATACGAATACGAATACGATAATATGAATGGGGATGTCGTGAGGGGAGAAGACCCCAGAGGGAACCCATTTATGGGAAAAGGCCCTCGAGGGAGCCCGTCTATGGGAGAAGGCCCCCGAGGGAGCCTCGACGATCGCATTTCCATATGAGGATATGTTAATACGTAAGGCCAAGGCCCAGTTGACCGGTGAGAGTGTTGTTGGTGTCCTCGCCGCCCAGTACTGTGGTTACATGTAGATGGATCCATCGCCCAATACGTTTAAGAATACGAGTCATAATCACGATCTGAATTCAACAAACACGAACATGAATATGAACATGAACATGAATATGGATATGGATACGAATATGAATATGTTTATGAAAATGTTTAAGTTAAAGTTTATGCATAAGATTATGAAAATGTTTTTAAAAGTTTTATGCATCATGAAAATGTTTACGAAAATGTTTATGTTTATGCATCTTCATGAAAATGATATTTTATGTATAAGTATTTTTCACTGTTATATGTTAACTGTATTACGTATTACTCGTTATCAAGAATATGACGTGTTGAATCTTTAGACTCACTAGGTGTGATTGATGCAGGTGATATTGATTATGAATATGATAATGTAGGTCTTGATGGTTGATCTGACTGGACTGAAGGTGCACATAACCCGAGGACCGACGCTAGTTTTCCGCACCAGTTATTATTTATGATTTTAAGTAATGTTCAAGATATTTTTACGTCTTTTATTTATGTTATGATAGATTTTTGAGAGGTTATAGTATGTGTTATACTTTTCAAATAATGTTTTTAGGTTGGTAAAATGTTTGACGATTTTATGCTTTAAATATTTTCCTTTGGATTTTTAAATGGGATTTGGATGTTTATTTTTAAAATGATGTCAAAAATATTTTATGGTTCGGACGATGCTAAGTGAGGTTTTAAAAAAAAATTTCTAGTACTTTCTAAGAAAACGAATAAGCAACGTTTCAGTTGGTATCAGAGCAATGGTTCTGTAAAGGGTTGTGCCACAATCAGCGCCAGGAAGCTCAGTCGTCAAGCCTCAAATTTGTAAGTTTACATGCTTTATATGATTTTACGATGTTACCTACATAAGTACATGAATAATATGTTTACGTCACATGCATGTTTAATAGCTTTATGATAATATATGATTTTTATGCTTTATAATTTTTATATGTGATACGATATGAAATAAGAAATTATTTGATTATCAAGGATAAGCGAATTTCGAAGACGAAATTCAATTTAAGGGGGGAAGATTGTAACGCCCCGAAAATTTAAAAGTTCACGAAAACCACATGCATGCAATTATTAAATTCTCTTGTATTTTAATTACTTGTTTTAATTGCATTAATTAATTATGTTGTGCATGTTTATATTTTTAAAATATATTTTTCTACATTGTTGCATTAAAATGTATTTTTAAAGGTTATTCGAGTTGCGATCGAGGAACGGAGACCGAGGGCTGAAAAATGTAAAATGTTTGTATTAAATAATTATTTTTAATTATTTAAAATATGGTCGATGCTTTTTAAGTATTTCTGAAAATAAAGGGTTTTGAGGTGATTTTATACGCCGGGACGTAAATTTTATCGGTGTTGGTTTTTCAACTAAAATACGAGCTTTTGGCAACCCGGCTAATAAATTCACATATTTAATTAAAGAAAAACTTTGTTAATATTTTATTTAAATCCTAATTAGACTAATGAGCTTAATTGGGAGGTTTAATAGGCCTAAAAGCCTCGAGGTTGATTAATTAGTATTTAAAATCTTAATTAATCAAACACCCTATTCTAGAAACCAAAAACAATCGGCCACTCTCTTTCAAAAATAGAAAACTCTCCCCACCCCTCTCTCATACACACATACGGCACATATACAATTTGGGAAGGATTTTCAAAGGTGCTAGCAAGTTCAAGCCAAGGTGTCCTTCCGTTCTTCGTCATCAACATTTATTCGAGCGTATATAATGCAAAGGCACGCCATATTTCTTCCTTTTCTCATCTTTCACACCATAGTAATTATTTTAAACTATTTTGCATGAAAACAAGAACACCTTATTATATTTTCGTTTTTCAAGCATATGTGATTTCTAAAGCATGATTTATGATCCAAAAAGCATATATATTATGTTTTTGAGGGCTGCCATGATTAGGACTTGAACAAGCATGAATTCACGTGAGTGTAGAGTCCTAAGAACAAACCAAAACGCTGCACAACCACAGCACACACAAGCTGGAACCAAAATTCTGTCATGGTATATGTAGGGCTCGATTGTGAGGGTCTGTGATGCATGGCTTGGCTTGGGCCACGGCTGGGGCTTGGCTTGGGTCGGGGGAAGAGTCCTAGCCACGCTAGGACTCGAGACCATGGGTTGGGGAGGAGTCCTAGCAAGCTAGGACTCCACCCGAGATTGATGATCAAGGTGTGCACAGGTTTTGCAGATGGTGTAGGGAAGAGAGGGCTCGGCCTGGGGGCTTTGGGCTGGAATTGGTCAAGTCATTAGGGTCCTAGAAGGGTGCCTGTGGAGCTGGTTCAAGGGCTGGATCGTTGGCTTGGTGGCTAGCAACAGAAAACGAAAAGTTCATGTCAAGGAAAACTCTCGGCCATGACAGGTTCTGGCTTGGGGCTTCGGTTTTGGAGTTTGGGTCGAGTCCATAGGTTCTACTGGTCTGGACGGTGGACAAGGTGGGTACAGGGAAGGTTAGGAAGGGCTGGGCTCGGTGGTAGCCTGGGTAAGAACCACCACAAAATTATAGCAGCAAAAACGTGAGGGAGGCTTGGAGGCCAGGCTGCTGTCCTTTGGTTCAAGGGCTTCGCTGCTTGGGTTTAGGGTGAGGGTTGGTCTGGGCTAGGTCTAGGCGTAGTCCAGGGAAGGTTAGGCTCATGATGGGTTGGTGGTCAGGTGGCTGGAAGAGTCCTAGGCGACTAGGAAACCCACTTCAACTAGAACACCTCACACACACATGTACAGATTTTGGGTCAAGTTTCAGGAAGGTTTTGCGCGGGCTAGGGCTTGTCTTACGGGCTGGGATTGCACAGTAGGGTCCCTAAATGGGTTTTCTAGGTTTTGGTTCAAGTTGGCTCGGGCGTGGCTCGTGTAAATTAGGAGATGGCTCGGTGTGTTCGTCGAAGGGTCAAAAACGAGATTAATTAAGCCAAAATTGATTCCATGGGTCCACGGGGGTGGATCGTGACATGGAAGGGTAGAATAAATAATAAAAAGGCTATGTTAAAAATTTGGGATCAAAATAATGAGTTTTGGATTTATTCGAGATTTAATCGTCGCACGAAACGTTAATTAACGCATTAATTGAAACACCTAGTTTTAGGCTTTATAAAATTCTGAAAAATTATATTTAAGCTTAAATAATTTTTAGAAGTCTAAGTTTTCAATTTGGAAATTTTATATTAATGTTTGGTTTAATTCGGGATTAAAGCGCATTAATACGTCACGTTAAAAGATTATATTAAAAGTCATCGATTAAGCCAAATAAAAATAGGAGAAAATTCATGTAAGCTTAAATAATTATTTGGGACATGTTAGAGTCAATGAAATTAAGAAAATGTCAAAAATGTGGAATTTTACGTTTACGGGTAAAACGGTCTTTTTTAACCTAAAAGTTTGTAAACGACATGGCAGTGCCTGTAATGCTGTTTTGTATGTTAATATGATTATTTTCAATGATTATGGATATTTATATGTTAATATGTCAATTTTATATGTTTATGGATTTTTAAGACGTTCATATGTTTAATGTTTTATGATTTAATATGCTAAAATGTTTATTTTAAATGTTTATGTTTATTTTAAACATTTATGATGTAAAAATGTTTATTTTAAAATGTTCATGGATGTTTATGATCTTTAATATGTTAAGTTATGATTTTTAAATGTCTATGATTTTTATGATTTGAGTATGGGAATTTAAAAGACATGTTGCATGCTTTGTTCCAAAATAAAAAACGATATTATATGCATGTTTTTATTAAGTGATGATAACATGTTGAAGGACGTGAAGGGATTGTGACTACTACATGTTGGAAATATCGTGAGGGTTATGGCCCCAGTGGGAGCCCGACGACCGTGTTTCCGTTGATACGAATACGAATACGAATACGAATACGATAATATGAATGGGGATGTCGTGGGGGGAGAAGGCCCCAGAGGGAACCCATTTACGGGAGAAGGCCCCAGAGGGAACCCATTTATGGGAAAAGGCCATTGAGGGAGCCCTGTCTATGGGAGAAGGCCCCCGAGGGAGCCCCGACGATTGCACTTCCATATAAGGATATGTTAATACGTAAGGCCAAGGCCCAATTGACCGGTGAGAGTGTTGTTGGTGTCCCCGCCGCCCAGTACTGTGGTTACATGTAGATGGATCCATCGCCCAATACGTTTAAGAATACGAGTCACAATCACGATCTGAAATTAAACAAACACGAACATGAATATGAACATGAATATGGATATGGATACGAATATGAATATGTTTATGAAAATGTTTAAGTTAAAGTTTATGCATAAGATTATGAAAATGTTTGTAAAAGTTTTATGCATCATGAAAATGTTTACGAAAATGTTTATGTTTATGCATCTTCATGAAAATGATATTTTAAGTATAAGTATTTTTCACTGGTATATGTTAACTGTATTACGTATTACTCGTTATCAAGAATATGACGTGTTGAATCTTTAGACTCACTAGGTGTGATTGATGCAGGTGATATTGATTATGAATATGATAATGGAGGTCTTGATGGTTGATCTGACTTGACTGAAGGTGCACATAACCCGAGGACCGACTCTAGTTTTCCGCACTAGTTATTATTTATAATTTTAAGTAATGTTAAAGATATTTTTACGTCTTTTATTTATGTTATGAGAGATTTTTGAGAGTTTATAGTATGAGTTATACTTTTCAAATAATGTTTTTAGGTTGGTAAAATGTTTGACGATTTTATGCTTTAAAATATTTTCCTTTGGATTTTTAAATGGCAGTTGGATGTTTATTTTAAAAATGATGTCAAAAATATTTTATGATTCGGACGATGCTAAGTGAGGTTTTTTTTAAAAAAAAATTCTATTACTTTCTGAGAAAACGAATAACCAACGTCTCAAAAAATCTATCAAATCCTACACCCAACTTAAACATTTCCTTTCATCTTTATACATATACATTTACTCTATGGATGAAATTAGTTCATTAATTGTGACCTCCTTTCATCTTCTGGTCGATTGATCAATCTCGACTGTAACCATGGTATCAGGAGTAGGGGCAACAATAACCACTTTTCTGTTATGTGCCTTGGCCATAGTTGGCGGAGACATCAACAACCATTTTTTCGTTACTAGGGCGTGACCTATGGAAATCTGGTGTTGGGTTCTCATGAGGCTTCCCGTAAACAGGTTCCATTGGGGCTTTGTCCCTCACGAATCTCCATTTTCTTACCATCACAATCAAATCACTTCAGTCAAAACATTTTCATCATTTCCATCACTTTATAAAATATATGCATAAATATTATTTTTCTTTTAAACCAAGCATGCAACACGACTTTTAACATTTACCACTTTGCATCATAAAAATTATATAACCTTAAAAAATAACATTTTTAGCATTTATTACAGTTATCAGGACTCTGCCAGGACTCCTAACTTTTTTCATATGTGAAATGACCGTTTGCCCCTGAAACCTCAACTCTCCCATTTTACCCTTGGACCTTAAAAATTTGACCGGAACCCATCCAAACATACCATAACACCTTAAAACACACTCATAATCATTTCTTAGACGTGAAATTAAGCCCACCAACTAAGTTTCATAATTCATTTTAAAACTTAGACTAGAGTCCCGGTTTTAACCCGAATCAACACGTAACTAAACATATCTTTACGCACCAACCTAACCTCAGTTGAGACCGTAATAACCATCCCTAAACCTACTGCAACATCTGGAACACATGGAACCCTTGACCTTAAGATACACCCATCGGACATGGGGTGAACTCGCTCCAAAGAAGCCTAGCCATTGACCAGCCCCTACCACTCTACGACTAAACCACCCCAAGACCCCTCTGGACCATCATGATTCAGCCTAAGACCTGCATACAGTCCCTACACCGAGCCATGCAAAAACTCCCAAACGTGCGCATAGGGTCAGCCAAGTTGGTTTGTTCCTGATGCGAACACGGTTGGTCAAGTCCCAAGGAAAGCATGTGATACTTTAGAGTTGACGGAGGGACCATTCACAGGGGCAGACTGAAGAGGTTTAAGGAAGCATTGCATGGGCTTATGAGCAAAGAAAAAGGACTCACAAGCGAGGTGCAGAGTACGAAAATCTTCGTGATGCATATGAAAATTTCCGAACACCGAGACAGAAGGTCTCACACATATGCGCGGGTATAGGGCGCGCATATGCACGAGAGTACTGGCCACCGAGGGATGCAGAACAGAAGACTCTGTGCATATGCACGGCAGAGGGCGCAAATATGCACACGGCGTAAAACATGAAGGCAGAGACATTGGCGTATATGCGCGCATATGCGTGTGATGCAGATTAATATTCTTTGTTTAGAATTTCAATTATTTTGGAAACTTATCTTTTGATATCTTTCTGATTTTGTATATGGACGAAAATCATGAACACAATTGAGATTATTCATTGAGTTTATACAATAATTTTGAGTTTTCTCTCAACTTTTTCTAGGCTTTAGCTTTGTGTTCAAAATCAAACTTATCAAAGTTTTTAACTTTGCGGCGTTTGTCGATCGTGTCTTACGCGGATTGTCAAAGACGAGTTCTTTGAAGGTTCGATTGAGTTGATTGTTTCTTTTGTGATTGTTTATTACTTACTAAACCACATAATTTAGGGGTGAAGATCACGTAATTGCTTGAATTAAAAGATCGGGACATCGTAACAAAGATCCTTGTTCGTTATTTAATTGAGGGCGCGATTTATATTTAATCGTGTTTGCTTTTCTTCGTACGAGGATTCATATCGTTTGGTATCAGAGCTTAGGTTCATTGATTCAAGTAAGTTTATCTTGTTCTTAAATTTTCAGATCTGTGTTATTTCTTCGTTCGTTTTCAGATCTGCTTTTTGTTCTATCGTTCTTTGTCTTTTTCGTGAATCTATGATTCTCGAATTTTTGTGAATTTTATTTAATTTTTATTTTTTGGAGTAGTTCTAAAAAAAGTACAAAAATTCCGAAAATTTACTATTATTTCTTTTCGGTATCTTGTTCTATTTCCTTTAGAGAGACATATTCAACAGCCTCACACAGTCAAAAAGAATATTTATATATTCAAATTGCTTGTCTACACAGTCTAAGTGAGTCGATCACAATTGTTCACAAGTTGAACTTGATTGTTCGATATATACAAATACAAAACTTGAGCACCCTTAAAAGAGAACTATAAAATTCGAGTGAAACACTTTGAGTGCGAGCGTTATTTCTTTGGAGTGACTAGTTAGTATTTGTTGTGAGCAATAAAAAAGGAGAGGAGAGACGAGCGAATTTTCTTTGGACTGACCGTGAGCATTTGGGTGAGGAATATCTATTATTTCTACAAACATTTTCTTGCAGGTACAATTCTAAAAGTAAATGGAGAGAGAGGTAGGAGAAATTTCGAACCAAGGGTTATCTAAGGTACAAATGGAGGCGTTGTTCGGTCATTTTGGTAGGATGATGAGGACGGAGTTGGAGCCATTACATGAGAGGTTGGATAAGCTTGAAGTTAGTGCTAGTGGGAGTAAATATTACCCTAAAGATGTGGGTAGAGGAGGAGAAGATGAGGAATATGATTTGGGAGGAGACAAGGAGAGCCAAAATGAGAATTGGGGTAGGAATTGAAGAGGTAGAGTATTTGGGAGAGGAAGAAGAGAAGCTGTACGGGGTAGATATGATGAGAATAGGAAAGATGGTAACATAGGTAGTATTAAGATGAAAATTCCATCATTCCATGGGAAATCTGACCCAGAGGCATACT
Source organism: Primulina eburnea (assembly GCF_022965805.1). NCBI lineage: Eukaryota > Viridiplantae > Streptophyta > Magnoliopsida > Lamiales > Gesneriaceae > Primulina > Primulina eburnea. The sequence goes on along the minus strand of NC_133114.1, from coordinate 20,241,503 downwards.
TAGAATGGGAAAAAGGGTAGAGTTTGTGTTTGAATGTCACCACTACTCCGAACAAAAGAAAGTTAGGTTGATGGTCTTTGAATTTCTATACTATGCTCTCATTTGGTGGGATCAACTAGTGACCACTAGGAGGAGGTACAATGAGCGACCCATTGAAACTTGGGATGAGATGAAGAGGCTCATGAGGAAGAGGTTTGTGCCCAATCACTATTATAGGGAGATGTTTAAGAGGCTACAAACTTTGAGGCAAGGATTAAAGAGTGTTGAGGACTACTATAAGGAGATGGAAGTAGTCATGATTAGGGCAAACATAGAGAAAGATAATGAGGAGACCATGGCACGTTTTCTTTGTGGTTTGAACAGGGAGATTCAAGATCAATTGGAGCTTAGGCACTACTTGGATCTATACGAGATGGTGCAAATGACCATAAAGGTGGAACAACAACGCAAGAGGCGAGGAGTTGGCCGCACTAACCAAACTGGGGGTTCGTCATCTTCTTGGTGTCCAAATGTGGCAAAACGTGATGAAAGTAAGTTGGTGACGAAGCCCAAGGTTGAGACCAAGCAAGATATGCCTAAACAAGGAGTGAAAGGTAAATTTAAAACTCCTCTTAATCGTTCTAGAGATACTAAATGTTTTAGGTGTCAAGGGTTGGGTCATATTGCTAGCCAATGTCCTAATGAGAGAGTGATGATTTTGAATGACTATGGTGAATATGAGTCTCAAAGTGAGGGTGATGAGGAGGGTGATGATGATGAGATGCATGCGTTAGAGGATTCTGATTAGGGATACGGGAAAACTTTGATCGATAAAGCTCTGTACATAATATTTCATATCGTAATTTTTTGGTAGAGAAAATGTTTCTACGCAAGTGGCCCATAACATAACATGCACATCTGATCAGACTAAACCACAGTATACTGGGCGGTAGAGATCATCACAGTCCTTGGACTGGATATCTGTACACAAACATAATCGTAAACCGGTCGTAAGTCACCGGGTGAAGCAATCCCATAAGCGTAAGTTGGCCACAAGTCATATAGAATATATCTAAAAAATAAACATTTTATATTTTATGCACGTAATTTAATTATAACCCTATTTTACCGAATGAGTTGAATCATTCCCAGGCTCGCTGCGACCTAATGTTAAATTATTTTAAGTTGTTGTTTTGAAAACAAAAATTTCTTCCGCTGTTACTTTAACATTAAATCTTTTTATTGGTTTATTTTATGAATGAGGCATGTTATTTATTTAAGGAGAAAAATTTTAAATAATTTCACAAATTTACAAATATGAAATACGGGCCTCGGCAGGTAGAGAAAATGTTTCTACGCAAATGGCCCATAACATAACATGCACGTCTGATCAGAATAAACCACAATATACTGGACTGGTAGAGATCATCACAGCCCTTGGACTGAATATCTGTACCCATACATAATCGTAAACTGGACGTAAGTCACCGGGTGAAGCAATCCCATTATAAGCGTAAGGTGGCCACAAGTCATATAGCATATATCTCAAAAATAAACATTTTATATTTTATGCACGTAATATAATTATAACCCTGTTTTACCGAATGAGTTGGATCGTTCTCAGGCTCGCTGCGACCTAATTCTAACATGAGAAACATGCAAATAAACTTAACTTGACCAACGCTTGATAATCAAACTAAAAACGAGACAATCACGCCCAACAAACTTAGTATTCAACCATGGCTTCGTACAAGCCCGAACCGACATTGAACCATCATTTAGCCATGATTAAAATACTGCAAAAAATATCCCTAATGCTTTAATACCCGAAAATAGTGAATGGAGGCCAAAATTGTAAAACGCTCTTTCGAGAGTCACTTTGGCACATTGCACCGTAAATTCTAGTACGACTTCCAAACTTAACCAAATCACAAACAGCCAAAAACATGACTTTCCTAACTCATTGAGGTACTGTCCCGTCCAAGGCCATAGGCTAAAAGTCAAACAAGAACTCAAACAAGTCTCCTGAACCGCAACACTGCGGCTGTCCAATTTCAGTGGCAGCAGCTGTGCTTGCTTCGCTTTGTTTACAAGGATAATGGCCATTGGGGCTTGAACCAACGACCAGAGCCTCTTCCCAACATCCTAAGGTGTGGCGTGAACCATGGATAAGGGGCCTAGGCCAACCACAATCCAAGCAACTCTCTAGGACAACACCAAGCTCCACCCGAGAACACCACGTGCTGTACCGTGGGGATTTGCTTTTTATTTTGCTGTCATTTTTCATTCCAGTGGCCATATGCTGGACAATGGATTGCTCTAGACATCATGAGGTATTGTATGAACCATGGCTAAGGGCTAGATGCCAACCAAGATCCACCCAAACTGCAAAAGCAAAAACCACTCACACAAAAATCAGAAATGAAAACCGAAGGGGCACTTGTGTTGTTTGTTTAAAATTTCGATGGGACCATGAACCAAGCCTTGAAAGGACATCTTAGCCATGTCCTAGACATGCTAAGGAAGGGTTCTAACCATGGTTATAGGCCTTAGACCAATCATGATCCGAACCGTCAACTTAGACATCCCAAAACAAGAAAACCATGACTCAACTTGCAACTAAGGGGAAAGTTGCTGTCAAGCCTTCATCCAGCATGTAGGGGCTTGAACTAATGGACCAACATGATCTTGACACACCCTAGTACGTGCCTAGATGCAGCCTTGATCGCCTGGAACCGAGCCAATCCCTGAAATCACAAAAAGAAGCCAACCCGCGAAGCACAAGGAAGGGCCGAAAATCTGGGCAGGTTTTTTCGAAACAATGTGATGTCAAATTTGATGGTTTCATGCTTCATGAACATAATATGATTTAAAAGTGTATATATGACTTGATTGAAGAGAAGAAAAACGTATAAACATGCCTGGAATTTGTTTTGAAGAAAAAAAAATTGATACGACAAACACGGCGCGGCGCGGCGGAGACTGGAGTTTTCTTTTTCTTACTTTTCTCTCTTATCTTACTAGATGCAACTCACGATTTTTTGTGCTGAATGTCTACTGAATTTTGAATGAGTGGTGAGGAAGGAAGGCTAGTTAATGAAGGGGAAGTTTGCAAAATAAATGGAGATTTGAATGGCAAATAAATCTTACTATCGTTGAGTTTGCTAGATAAGGAATGAGGTGTGATGTCATGGGATTGAGGGGTGATTTAGGGGGAGTGATGGCCGATTTTTCTTATCAAAATGAAGGCAAGAATATTGCTTAATTAATAATTATTGGTGATTTAAAAGTGACGGATTATCTACCAAGAAAGGATAAAGAAATATATCAAAATGGAGAGTTGTCAAACTTGATTAAATCTTTTATGGTGTGGCCGAAATTTTGCTTAATACATGGAGGTAAAATATTGCTTAATTATTGAATTTTAACTCCTTAAAGTTTTAAACACTTATAATGTATTTTAGTGAAATAATAAAGTAATTTAGGATAGTAATTTCTTGTATGCATGGCTAATTCTTATTAACATGTTAAGTTACAATTACTTAAATAAAATAGACCTAGATTAATTTATCCCAATTGATTACACAATTTAATTTAGGCTTTTAATTAATTATTGGATATAAAAGAACTTATTTACTACATAACTTCATTAATTAAATAAATCCCTATACATTCTTTTACATTAAAATAAATTATTCTTTGACTTAAATTAAATTTAGGAATATTTTCTTATTATTAAATTTTATCTCAATACTCCGACTCCAATCCGGCCTCGTTTATTTTACTGAAAAGATAAAACTAAACCTCTGCGATTTAAATAAATGATCATGACTTAACAATTTTAAAATGAATTAAACACTCCATAAATATATAAAAATTATTATTTTTATTTAAATAATAGCAGTTATGCATGGCTTATATGTAATCGGATTTATCGGGTTCTACAACTCTCCCCCCCTTAAAAGAAATTTCGTCCTCGAAATTAAAACTTACCGAATAACTCAGGATAACGACTCCTCATTTCTGGCTCAGATTTCCACATAGCTTCTTCCTCCGAATGATTAAGCCATTTGACCTTCACTAGCTTCACCAGTTTGTTCCGAAGCTTCTTCTCTTGTCTGTCTAAGATTTGTACTGGCCTTTCTTCATAAGACAAGTCCGGAGTGAGCTGCAACGGTTCAAATTTCAAGACATGCAAATGATTCGTCATATACTTCCTCAGCATAGAGACGTGGAACACATTGTGTACTCTGGACAGATTCGGCGGAAGAGAAACTACCATAAGCTAACGTCCCAACCATGTCGAGGATCTCAAATGGTCCGATGAATCTCGGACTAAGCTTTCCTTTCTTCCCGAACCGCATGACACCTTTCATAGGTGCTATCTCCACGAAAACATGGTCGCCAACGACAAACTCTAGATTTCTCCTTCTCTGATCCGCATAACTCTTCTGTCGACTCTGAGCAGTCCTCCACCTATCACGGATCTTGACTACTACATCGGTAGTCTGCTGAATAATCTCCAGATCCAATTCAGATCTCTCCCCTACTTCATCCCAATGAATAGGAGATCGTAAGTGGTTCATATGGAGCCATACCTATGGATGACTGAAAACTGTTGTTATAGGTGAACTCTACCAAAGGCAACTTCGAATCCCAACTTCCTGAGAAATCGATGACACATGCACGGAGAAGATCCTCCAAACTCTGGATAACTCTCTCTGACTGACCATCCGTCTGAGGATTCAAGGTTGTGCTAAACAACAACTTCGTACCCACAGCTGAATACAGACTCTTCCTAAAAGAGGAAGTGAATCTAGGATCTCGGTCAAATACTATAGAAACGGGAATATCATGAAGTCTGACTATCTCTCAAATATACAACTTTGCATACTGAATCATGGTGAAAGTCGTCTTAATGGGCAAGAAGTGTGCTGATTTGGTAAGACGATCAGCAATCACCAAGATAGCATTCGATCCTCTGGCTGACTTCGGCAAACCTACCACGAAGTCTATAGTAATATTCTCTCACTTCCACTCGGGAATAAGAAGAGGCTTGAGCAAGCCTGCTGGTCGCTTTTGTTCCGCTTTCACTAGCTGTCACGTCAGACACTCGGATACAAAACGTCTGATATCCTTCTTCATTCCGGGCCACCAATACAACATCTGCAGATTTTTGTACATCTTCGTGCTCCCAAGATGAATAGAGTACGGCGACATGTTGGCCTCAGATAAAATATCTGCTCGAATAGAATCACTGCTAGGAACACACATTATGTCTCGATATCTCACAATGTCGTCGCTAACTGTATACAAGATAGTGTCCTTTGCCTCATCTCTCTGCTTCCACTTTGCCAACTGCTCATCTGATGGCTGCCCACTACGAATACGGTCTAGAAGAGAAGGCTGAATCGTCAAAGTAGATAGACGGGGAAATCTATCTCGAGGATAAGTCTCTAGGTCAAACCTCTGCATCTCAAACTGAAGAGGTCTCGCAATCACCAAATGAGCCATCACTGCGACTTTTCTGCTCAGTGCATCTGCAACTACATTAGCCTTGCCCGGGTGGTAGCTAATGTCAAAGTCATAGTCCTTCACTAGCTCCAACCAACGCCTCTGACGCATATTGAGCTCCTTCTGCGTAAAGAAGTACTTGACGCTCTTATGGTCGGTAAAAATTTGGCACTTATCTCCGTACAAATAATGCCTCCAAATCTTCAAGGCAAAAACTACTGCTGCCAACTCTAGATTGTGGGTAGGGTAATTCTTCTCGTGGATTTTCAACTGACGAGAAGCATAAGCTATCACCTTCCCATGCTGCATCAACACTGCGCCTAAATCGAGCTTCGAAGCATCGGTATACAAAACAAAGTCTCCGAGCCCTGACGGCATGGCCAATACTGGTGCTGAGATAAGAGCTTGCTTCAAAGTGTCGAAGCTCTTCTGACACTCATCGCTCCACACAAATTTTGCATTCTTCTTTGTCAACGACGTGAGTGGAAATGCGATAGAGGAGAAATCCTGAATAAACTTCCGATAGTATCCTGCTAGTCCAAGGAAACTACGGATCTCTGATGCATTCTGCGGTACAACCCAATCTCTGACTGCTGCAACTTTCGCTGGGTCTAACTCAATATCGCTGCTAGAAACGATGTGGCCTAAGAACGCCACCTTTTCTAACCAGAACTCACACTTACTGAACTTTGCGAAAAGCTTGTGCTTCTGTAAGGTCTGCAAAACTGCGGTCATATGTCTGCTATGATCCTATTGATTCTTTGAGTAGACTAGAATGTCGTATATGAATACTATCATGAACTGATCAAGATACAGCTGAAATACGCGATTCATGAGATCCATGAAGATCGTTGGCGCATTCTTCAAACCAAATGCATCACAAGGAACTCGAAGTGGCCGTAACGAGTCCTAAAAGCAGTCTTGAGAACATCGGCATCTTTCACCCTCAACTGGTGATAAACAGAACGCAACTCAATCTTTGAGAATACTGAGGCTCCCTGCAACTGGTCAAATAGATCTTCAATCCTCGGGAGTGGGTTTTTGTTCTTCCATGTAACCCTGTTCAATTCCCGGTAATCAATGCAGAGCCTCATCGAACCATCCTTCTTCTTCACAAATAAGACTGGCACGCCCAATGGTGAAAAACTCGGGCGAATGAACTCCTTGTCAAGAAGTTCTTGAATCTGGTTCTTGAGTTCTGCCATCTCTCTCGGTGCTAATCGGTACGGCGCTTTTGAGATCGGTGCGGTACCTGACATAAGCTCAATAGAAAACTCCACTTCCCGCACATGTGGCATACCAGAGACGTAATCAGGAAACACATCTAGGAAATTTCTAACAATTGGGACATCGGAGGCTGACTGACTGAGTGTCTCGAGAACAGATACAAAGATTGCTAAAAATGCTCGACACCCTCTACGCATGAGCTTCCTTGCCTGAACACAAGGTATTATACGCGGTGAAGGAAAGTACCTATCTGGCTCGAATAAGAACTGCTCTCTCCCAAGAGGTCGGACTAGAATAGATCTCCGCTGGAAATCAATCAAAACTTTGTTCCTTAATAGACAGTCCATCCCTAGAATGATGTGAAACTCTGGCATCGGCAGTACGATCAGATCCGCATAAACGAGATTACAATGAAGTTCAAGGTTTGTCTAGGATCACATTAGTAGCTGCCAGCTCCTCTCCAGAAGGCAATACTACTGAATACGCCTCATCTAGCCCAATGGTCTTGATCTGGAGAAAATTCGCAAAGGTCTTTTATGTCCAATAATTAATTAAAAGCCTAAATTAAAATGTGTCACCAATTGGGATAAATTAATCTAGGCCTATTTTATTTAAGAAATTGTAACTTAATATGTTAGTAATTTATTTTAATATTTAGCCATACATGCAAGAAAAAATAATATCCTAAATTAAGTTATTAATTCACTAAAATACATATAAGTGTTTAAAACTTTAAGGAGTTAAAATTCAATAATTAAGCAATATTTTATCTCCATTTATTTAGTAAATTTCGGCCACCCCTCAAAGGATTTAATCATGTTTGGCAACTCTCCTTTTTTTATTCTTTCCTTAACCCTTTATGGTAGAATAATTCCTTCAATTCTAGACTTAAAATTTCGGTCATCAGACCCCCCAAATCCCGCCATTTTCGTGCATCAAGGGAAGGAAAAGAAAACATTTCCTTTACCATTCCATCTCCTCGTATGCAACTTCCTTCTTAATGCATTCTTGACCCATTTAATTTGCAACCTTTCCCTTCATTTTCTTAGCATCTCCCCACCCATATCACTCGAAAATTCAGTAGACAATCAGCAACAAAAATCATGTGTAGCAGCAAGTAAGACAAGAGAGAAATTAAGAAAGAAAACTCTGTCTCCGCCGCGCCGTGTTCGTCGTAGTGTTTATCTTATTCAAAACAAATTTCCAAGAATGTTTGTATTATTCATTTCTCTTCAATCAAGTCCTATTAATATTTTAAAACATAATATGTTCATGATTCATGAGGAAAAACCGAAATTGGACAGCAACTTTCAAAAGAAAAATCTGTGCAGTATTTTCGGCTCCCCTTGTTGCTTCACGGGTTGGCTTGTTTTTGTTATTTCAGGGATTGGCTCGGTTCTAGGTTCTCAAGGCTGCATCTAAGCATGTACTAGGGTGTGTTAGGATCATGTTGGTACATTAGTTCGAGCTCCTACACGCTGGACGAAGACTTGACGGCAACTTTCTCATAGTTGCGAGTTTGAGTCTCGATATTTTTGTTTTGGGCTGTCTAAGTTGAAAGTTCAGATCATGGTGGGTCTAAGTCCTATAATCATGGTTATAATCATTCCTTAGCATGTCTAGGACGTGACCAAGGTGGCCATTCAAGTCTTGGTTCATGGTCCCATCGATTTTAAAACAAAACATGCAAGTGCCCCCCGGTTCCATTTTTCTGATTTTGTTGTGTGAGTTGGTTTCGATTTTTGAGGGTGTTGGGTGGATCTTGGTTGGTTTCTAGCCCTTATCCATGGTTCACACAATACCTCATGATGTCTAGATCAAGCCATGGTCGATCACATGGCCATTGGAATGACCAAGACAACAAGTGAAGCAATACACACCACGTGTAGGAGCATGGTTCTCGGGTGAGAACGTTGGGTTGTCTTGGGTGTTTGCTTGGATTGTGGCTGGCCTAGGGCCCTTATCCATAGTTCAAGCCACAACTTAGGATGTTGGGAAGAGGCTCTGGTCAGTGGTTCAAGCCCCAATTATCATTAGTATCGTAAACAAACACAGCAAGCGCAACTGCTGCCATCGCGCATTTGACAGCAGCATGGCTTCGGTTCAGAGGTGGTGTTTGAGTTCTGGGTCGACCTTTAGCCTATGTACTTGGACTGGACAGTGCCTCAATGAGTTATGAAGGTCATGTTTTTGGCTGTTTGTCATTTGGTTAAGTTTAGAAGTCATACGAGAATTTACGGTGCAATGTGCCAAAATGACTCTCGAAAGAGCGTTTCACAATTTTGGCATCCATTCACGTTTTTTGTGTATTACAGCCCTAGGGTTATATTTTCCAGTATTTTAGGAGAATTTTACTCAAGGCTAAACGATGGTTTAATGTTGCTTCGGGTTAGTACAAAGCTATTGTTGAATGCTAAGTTTGTTGGGCGTAGTTGTCTCGTTTTTAATTCAAATGTTAAGTTTTGTCAAGATAAGATTGTTTACATGTTTCTCATGTTAGAATTAGGTCGCAGCGAGCCTGGGAACGATCCAACTCATTTGGTAAAACACGGTTATAATTATATTACGTGCATAAAATATAAAATGTTTATTTTTGAGATATATGCTTTATGACTTGTGGCCACCTTACGCTTATAGGGATTGCTTCACCCGATGACTTACGACCGGTTTACGATTATGTATGGGTACGGATCGACCTCGATTTTCTTTTCCTAATCATAAATTATAAATTACTAAATAAAATATTTTAACATAATCATGAATCATAGATCTTTAAATCATAAATCTATCTAGCTAGTGCAGAAACATAAAGGCCTTCGGGTGTGTACTATTGCACTCGATTGACTCAATTGTCGCCGTCTCTAAAAATCATCAAATCCCACATCATACAAACATAGTTAGTCTAAAGACTCAACACGTTCTAAATATGGATAACAAATAATACATATACATTCACTAAAAATCATATTTTTATTTAAAATAATATTTTGAACATAAATAAACCATTAAAAATCATTTGAGCATAATTAAATCATAAATCATAAATCATTTTAAAATAACTTTAAGCATATATAAATTCTTTAAAAATCATTTAAAAAAGTTTTGAGCATAAATAAATCATTTTAAAAATAGCTTTAATCATCATCATAAATCATAATCATAAAAATCAGTTTTATCATAAACATTCAATCATATATCATTTTGGGTGAAGTTTGATCATTGAAAGTGACTAGCTTTTATCCTTTGGTCGACTAATCAGTCTTCAGCTCCACATGGCCCATGGGGTGTGCACTAGGCTCCACTATGGAAATACGATCGTCGTGGTTCTCTCGGGGGGTCCTTTTCCCATAGACGGGAGTTCCCTCGGAGGCCATTTCCCACAAATGGGTTCCCTCTGGGGTCTTTTCCCGTAAATGGGCTCCGTCTGGGGCCTTTTCCCCTCACGACATCCCCATAAAATTGTAAGCTCACCTGTCCTCAACATAAGCGGATCCCACACAAATCATATATCATAAATCAAATCTTCTGTCATAGTCAATTCACATCCCTCAAAATATTTTTTTTTTTTTAAAAAAATCATAAAATAAGACAGCTTTCCAAAAATAACAATTTAAACAGTATAAATTGCACATCTTTACCATAAATCATAAAAATACATATTATCGTAAAATTCATCATTTTAAATCATATAATATCATTTAACATGTGTTATGATCCTTCGGGATGCTGCCAAGCGTTTACGTATTTTCATAAGTGTAAAAGACTGTTTTGCCCCTGGACGTAAAAATTCTTGAATTTATCTTTTTCTCACTTTTAATGATGTGTGATTATTATAAATAATTAATTAAGTTTACATGAATTTTCTCATATTTTTATTTGGCATAAATCGATGACTTTTAAATTAATCTTTATGTAAGACATATTAACGCGTTTTAATCCTGAATAAAACCAAACCTTATTATAAAATTCCTAAATTAAAAACTTAGACTTTTAAAAATTATTTAAGCTCAAACCTAATTTTCCATAATTTTATAAAGCCTAAAACTAGGTGTTTTGATTAATTCTTTAATTAATGTTTCGTGAGGCGATTATATCTCGGAAAATTCCGAAACTCATTATTTTGATCCCAAATTTTAAACATAACATTTTTAATATTTATTCTACCCTTCCAAGTCATGAGCCACGCCCGTGGACCCATGTATTCAATTTTTGTTCTTAAATTTTCGAAATTGACACATTAGTGAACCTACCGAGCCATCTCCCAATTTACTCGAGCCACGCCCGAGCCACCTCGAGTCAAACCCGAGCCAACCCATCAAGACACCCTCCTGATCAATCCCAGCCCATATAACCAGGCCCTGGCCCGTGCTAAAGCCCTGGAACCAAACCACAAAATCTGTGCGTGACTCCTAGCCTACACCAAGACTCCTAGCCCACTATGAGTCTTCCAGCCGAGCCACCACTGAGCCCACCTGACCTTAACCACCCATGGACCACGCCCGGACCCTACCCAGACCAGCCCAAGCCCTGGACCCAAGCTGCGAACCCCTGAGACCAGAACACCATCCTGCGCGCACCATGGAGCTTCCTCACGGTATCCTTGTTTTGGTCGAGCCAGCAGCGAGACAACCGCACCAGCCCCTAACCCGACCCCTACCCGTGACCCTTGGACCCTGATGAAGCACCTAGCTCACCCCCAGAATGAGCCGCGAGCCCCTCTTCTTCCCTGAGCAGCTTCTGCACGTGAATATGTGAGGAGTCCCACTTCGGGTGGACTCCTTCCACAGCCTAGAACACGAACCCTTGCCACCCTAGGACCCAACCCAGCCCCAGACCGAGACCACCCTGACCCTGATCCAGCCCTGGACGAGCCACCTTGCCCCCATGCAAAACCACCGAACCCTTTCATCTTGAGGAACCAAGTAAACTGATGGACCTTTTCTTTTCTTCTCTTCTTTCTTTCTTTTTTTTTGTTTGCCCACTGTTCCAGCTTAGTTTTCCTTTTATTTTATCATTTTTTGTACATATTTTAATCATATAACATCCTACCTTGGCAGCGTATCGTTGGATTAAAACAAAACATTTTTCATAAAAGCGTAAAAACGCAGTATAACGTTCTACTGTAAAAATTATCGAATACCTATTTTATTCAAGCATAAACAATTAAAACACACATATTATGATTTGTATGATGTTAAAAGAGTTTGTCATTCAAATCTCCATTTATTTTGCAAACTTCCCCTTCATTACCTAGCCTTCCTTCCTCACCTCTCATTCAAAATTCAGTAGACATTCAACACAAAAAAATCATGAGTTTCATCTAGTAAGAAAAGAGAAAAGTAAGAAAAAGAAAACTCTGTCTCCGCCTCGCCGAGTTCGTCGTATCAATTTTTGTTTTCTTCAAAACAAATTACAGGCATGTTTATACGTTTCGATTCTCTTCAATCAAGTCATATATACACTTTTAAATCGTATTATGTTCATGAAGCATGAAACCATCAAATTTGACAGCACATTGTTTCGAAAAATCTTGCACAGATTTTCGGCCCTTCCTTGTGCTTCACGGGTTGGCTTGTTTTTTGTGATTTCAGGGATTGGCTTGGTTGCAGGCGTTCAAGGCTGCATCTAGGCACTGTACTAGGGTGTGTCAAGATCACGTTGGTCCATTAGTTCAAGCCCCTACACGCTGGATGAAGGCTTGACAGCACTTTCCCCTTAGTTGCAAGTTGTGTCACGGTTTTCTTGTTTTGGGTTGTCTAAGTTGAAGGTTCTGATCATGGTGGGTCTAAGGCCTGTAACCATGGTTAGAACCCTTCCTTAGCATGTTTAGGACATGACCAAGATGGCCTTTCAAGGCTTGGTTCATGGTCCCAACGAAATTTTAAACAAACAACACAAATGCCCCTGCGGTTTTCATTTCTGATTTTTGTGTGAGTGGTTTCTGCTTTTGCAGTTTGGGTGGGTCTTGGTTGGCTTCTAGCCCTTAGCCATGGTTCATACAATACCTCATGATGTCTATATCAAGCCATGGTCGAGCATATGGCCACTGGAATGAAAAATGACAGCAAAATAAAAGCAACAACCCCACGGTACAGCACGTGGTGTTCTCGGGTGGAGCTTGGTGTTGTCCTAGAGAGTTGCTTGGATTGTGTTTGGCCTAGGGTCCTTATTCATGGTTCAAGCCATACCTTAGGATGTTGGGAAGAGGCTTTGATCAGTGGTTCAAGCCCCAATGGCCATTAGCCTTGTAAACAAAGCGAAGCAAGCACAGCTGCTGCCACTGAAATTGGACAGCAGCGGTGTTGCGGTTCAGGAGGCTTGTTTGAACACTTGGTTGGCTTTTAGCCTATGACCTTGAACTGGACAATACCTCAATGAGTTAGGAAGGTCTTGTTTTTGGCCCTTTCTGATTTGGTTAAGTTTCGAGGTCGTACGAGAATTTACAGTGCAATATGCCAAAGTGACTCTCAAAAGAGCGTTTTACAATTTTGGCCTCCATTCACTATTTTCGGGTATTACAGCCCTAGGGATATGTTTTCCAGTATTTTAGGAGTATTTTAATCATTTCTAAACGATGGTTCAATGTTGGTTCGGATTGGTACGAAGCCATGGTTGAATACTATGTTTGTTGGGTGTGATTGTCTCGTTTTTAGTTCGATTATGAAGCGTTGGTCAAGTTAAGTTTATTTGCATGTTTCTCATGTTAGAATTAGGTCGCAGCAAGCCTGGGAATGATCCAACTCATTTGGTAAAACAAGATTATAATTATATTACGTGCATAAAATATAAAAATTTTATTTTTGAGATATAGCTATATGACTTGTTGCCACCTTACGCTTATGGGATTGCTTCACCCGGTGACTTCCGACCGGTTTACGATTATGTTTGGGTACGGATACCCAGTCCAAGGGCTGTGATGATCTCTACCGCCCAGTATACTGTGGTTTAGTCTGGGCAGACGTGCATGTTATGTTATGGGCCACTTGCGTAGAAACATTTTCTCTACCAAAAAATTACGATATGAAATGTTAGGACAGAGCTCTATCGAGCAAAGCTTTTACGTATGATTTTCAGATATGCATGTATTTATAATTATCCATGACACAATTTTTACCTTACGTTTTACGATACGATATTTTTATGTTACACGGAATTTTATGATATATTTACTTGTTATTCACGATATAAGTATGCTGAGTCTTTAGACTCACTAGACTTGATTGTTGTAGGTACTGATGAGGTCGGGACCGAGGGCGAGGACCAGTGAGCTAGCTTGGGTCAGCAGTAGTAGGAACCCGAGTACTTATTTATCTTTTTATGCACAAAACTCATTTTTGTCATGTTGAATTATTTTAAGTTGTTGTTTTGAAAACAATAATTTCTTCCGTTGTTACTTTAACATTAAATCTTTTTATCGGTTTATTTTATGAATGAGGCGTGTTATTTATTTAAAGAGAAAATTTTTAAATAATTACGCAAATTTACAAATACGAAATACGGGCCTTGACAGCACGGCTCATCCAAGGCGGGATCAGGGCTCAGGCCAGGCGTGGTTGAATGTGAGGAAGAGTCTTAACAACGCTAGGACTCAAGCAAAACAGTTGGGGAGGAGTCCATGCGAGATAGGACTCTTCCCGAGCCGAACGAAAATAGCAATTGTGCATGGGAGTCATGGCTCAGCCACGGTGTTCAGGGATGGTCTAGGATAGGTCTGAGGGTGGTCCAGTGAAGGTCACGAGGGTGAGGGCTCGGGTGGTGGCTAGGTCGAATGGGCTTTGTTGAACTAGAGTCCATAGGCGCTCATGTAATGGAACTCGCACAGCACTTGTTTTCGTTCAGGAGGTTGCAGCGGGCAAGGGTCTGGTTCAATGGGGTCATGGCTGGTCATTAGGGTCCATAGGTGGTCTAGGAAGAGGTTGGCTCAAGGGTGCTCGGGCATGGCTCGATGAAACCGATAGTTGGCTCAAGGGTTCAGTTTTTAGGGTTTTATTGGATAAGGTTTCAAATCGTGGCCCACGGAGGTGGTTCATGGTCCACAGGGGTAAATTAGGCAATAAAAAAATCTATGTTTAATATTTGGGAAGGTAATAAGTTGGAATTAATTCAGGATTAAAACGCTCTATCAATTAATAAATATGAAATCAAATCGAAAGCCATGACTTAAAGTTAAATAAATATATAATAAATTTATTAAAGTTAAATAATTATGCAGGATGGTCTAGAGTCAACGAAAGTAAGATAAAGTAAAAATCGAGAAATTTTACGTGTATGGGTACAACGTTCATTTTACACCTGAAAAATAGTAAACGACGTGTCACTGCCCTGAATGCTGTAAATAATGATAATATGCTTATTTAAACGTTTTTGGAATTTTACGATGAAACGATAATGCTAGAAGGTATGTTTCATGCTTGGTTTAAAAGAAAAATGGTTATTATATGCTTGAATTTTTGTAAGTGATGAAAATACAAAAAGTTGAAGGAGAGGGAGTAATTGTGACTAATACGATGATACGATGATTGTGATGCTATGATGATATGTAAGGTCAAGGCTCATTTGACGGGTGAGAGTGTCGCTGATGTCCCCGCCGCCCAGTACTGTGGTTACACGTAGATGGTTCCATCGACCTTCAGCTGATACGAAAGTCACAATTAATGATCTGAATTCAATAAAAATAAAACATATACGTATATGATGAGAAGGGAAATATTTATGATGAAAAGAAAAATATTTATGTTTATGCATGTTCATGAAATGTTATTTTAAGTAAAGGTATTTTCATTGTTGCATGTGATTGTATATGTATTATTTGTTACCAAGATTATGGTTTTCTGAGTCATTAGACTCATTAGGTGTGATCGATTCAGGTGACCACGATGTTGATGTTTTGAGGGATTTGATGGTTGATCTATTGGACTGAAGGTGCACATAACCCGGTGACCAACGCTAGTTTTCCGCCTTTACGTTTAAGTTTATGATAAATATTTTTATGACTTTTATGATGCTTTTTGAGTGGTTTTGAGAGGATGTTAGAACTATTTTTATTTTGAAATATTGCTATGCTAGGTTTGGTAAAAAAAAAATTGATGATTTTATGTTTTGAATTATTTCGTCTTTTGGATTTTAAAATATAGTTGGTCGTTTTACTTTTAAAATGGTGCAAAGTTATTTTAATATATATATATATATATATGTGTGTGTGTGTGTGTGCATTCGGCCGAAATTATTATATATGAAAAAATAATATTTTTAAGAAAAACGAGTAGTAAACATTTCAAGTACATCACCACAACCAAAAGAACCTAACAAATCTTTTTCAACTTTTTTTCAAATCTACAAATGCTAAAAAATTTAATCAACTAAAGCGAAAAATATGAAATAAAAATGTTCACAAATGCGTTAAAATAAAATACCTAAAATCCCAATAAGATTCGTAGTTATCACTACCTATTCAGAATGCAATAGTTTGCATGCAAAATCTTTTTTGAAATCATAAACATTCATTCATTAACCTCATTCATTCGAACGATTGTTGATAATTTTTTGCTTAAAGAATTGAAAGTAAATAAAAAAGACACGAGGAGAACTCCAATAGAACATAACATGGATATAAAAAAAATCCACGAAAAGATCTCAAAAGAGCCAACAAATCTGACCGGGCTTTGGAACTGCTCGGCGCTTGAAAAAGAGCGCCCAATGGTCGGTGGCACAATTTTGCAAATATTGCGAGTTTTCACGTAACAGTGTTCGATTATGATGTCTTTTTATGGTGTCCTCGGCAATTCATATTGTCACTGAAATTTTTTTTTCTATTCAAAAGAGAGTTGGCAATATTTTTTTGTCGTAGAACTTTGTATTTATATTATTAATATCATAATTTGAATTGGTTTTTGAGAGAAGATTGTTTATATCTTGTAAGCATCTCAACAAGACAAAATATTCTTAAAGAAAATGTCACACCCCGGGACGGGGGTTGGTTGACACCGGCGTTGCTCTCAAATATTCATTCGAAAACAACAAGCCTCAGAAGTACAGAATTTCAGAAACCCATCTTTTATTCATAATAATCATTGTCTGTTACAACTCAATGACAAATGTTTTACAGCGGAAATGTAAAACCATAAAATTACATTGTCTGAACATATGCAGCGGAAAATAAAACATAAATCAGAACTAAGAACAACGATCTTCGTCACCAGCCCCAAAACTGACGTTGCTCCTCTTCTTCTATCAACTCTTCCTCGTTCTTATCTGAGATGGGTTTGGTGGGTGAGTGATATGATTGTCACTCAGTAAGCCGGGGCGGGAATAACTCCCATTTTTCGAAATCGTTTTCAACAGAAACACAAATACAATAATATACAGAGAACTCTTGTTTTCAGAACAGTAATCAGAATTCAAGAATTACAGAACAAAATTCAGAATTAGTAAGCACTGAGCACGTTAGTGAATTTCATGGCTAAACTGATATCAGTCCCCTATATGTTCTCTCCTCTAAGGGGTGAGGCCAGAATCAGAATCAGAATCAGAATTCAGAAATGTTCAGAATATATATTCCTACCATTAGTTCACTAGGGAGTTTCAGTGCTTCAAAATCATATATCAGAAATCATACAGAAACTGAACTTTAAAACAGAATTATCAAACGGATTTCAAGATATTTACATATAAGCCCACTTACCGTAATTTGCAATAAGGTTTCGGTAGAAGTCTGGAATATGCTCGTTCTTGCCACTGGTTTCTACTGCTCGAAAATAAGCACCCTCCCTTAGCTCGAAATTCAAATGATAATCTCAGATTTGTGTAACACCAATTCAGAGATTTGAGAGTGTTATTTATAGGCAAGTCTCCCAAATAAATGGCCATAATCTGCCATTAACAGCCTTTATTTCGAGTTAAATGCTTCAGTTACAACTCAATAGCTGAATCAGTAACTGTCTGCGGGAATTCGCTCTTCTGCTACTGGATTCGGCCTGCTGGATTTTGTCTGCTGGAAAATACCAGCTTCTGAAATATTAGCTTCTACTGGAATTTTTTTAGCTTATGCTGAAATTTGCTAGCTGCTGGAATTTCAGGTTCTCACATCCCTCCCTCCTTATGAGAAGTTTCGTCCTCGAAACTTGGCTATACTTGATCTTCAAAGAGATAGGGATATTGTGTTCGCATCTTTTCTTCCAACTCCCAAGTAGCTTCTCTTTCGGTGTGGTTGGACCATTGTACCTTGACATATGGAATAGTTCGTCGCCTCAGTACTTGGTCTTTGTGATCCACAATTCGAATCGGAATCTCTTCATATTTCAGCTCTTCATTTAGATTACTCTCCGCCCGAAGTGGTCCAGCTTCCAGAATGTGACTTGGATCAGAGATATATCTTCTCAACTGCGATACGTGAAAAACGTTATGGATCCTTGACATATCGGGTGGAAGTGCTAATTTGTAAGCAAGCGTTCCCACTTTCTCAAGAATCTCAAATGGTCCGACGTATCTGGGGTTAAGTTTCCCATATTGAATCGGAATACACCCTTCATGGGTGACACTTTGACATATGCCTTCTCTCCAACTTCAAATTCCACGGGTCTTCTTTTCATGTCAGCCCAACTTTTCTGTCGATCTTGTGCAGCCTTTAATCGCTCCCTGATCATAGCAACTTTATCCACTGTTTCTTGAATTAGTTCGGGTCCAACGATGGATTTTTCCCCTACTTCATCCCAATACAGTGGTGATCGACATTTTCGTCCATACAGAGCTTCGTATGGTGCCATTCCAATGCTGCTGTGGTAACTATTATTGTATGCGAACTCGATTAAGGGCAGATGTTCACTCCAAGTACCACTCAAGTCCAAGGCACATGCTCTCAGCATATCTTCTAGAGTTTGTATTGTCCTCTCAGTTTGGCCATCAGTCTGCGGATGGTAGGCCGTGCTAAGAGTAACCTTAGTCCCCATAGCTTGTTGAAAGCTCTTCCAAAATCGAGATGTAAATCTAGGATCTCTGTCTGACAGTATGCTAGCTGGAACTCCATGCAATCGTACGATTTCATTCAAGTACAATGTGGCTAGCTTGTCCAAATTATAGTTCATGCGGACAGGTAGGAAATGCGCCGATTTCGTGAGTCTATCTACGATTACCCAGATGCCGTCATGACTTTGTCTCGACTTGGGTAGGCCTACTACAAAATCCATGGAAATATGTTCCCATTTCCATTCCGGGATTTCTAATGGTTGAAGAAGTCCTCCAGGTCTTTGGTGCTCTGCCTTGACTTGCTGGCACACGTGACATTTAGAAACAAACGTTGCCACGTCCCTCTTCATTCCACTCCACCAGAAATTTTTCTTCAAGTCTCTGTACATCTTGGTACTGCCAGGATGAACTGAAAATTTTGACTTATGTGCTTCAGACATTACTTCTTGTCGAAGGTCATCAATGTCTGGTACGCACAATCGTCCTTTCATCCACAATATTCCTTTGTTGTCTATCTCGAAATCTGGTGATTTTCTTTCTTTGGATTGCTCTTTCAGTTTCACCAAAGCGGAATCTCTATCTTGACTCATCTTGATTGTCTCTCGAAGACAGGGTTGTGCTGAAAGTGAGGTCAGGATCACCTTACTCATATTCTTTCGACTTAAAGCATCTGCTACTTTGTTGGCTTTGCCTGGATGGTAGCTTATTGTCAAGTCGTAATCCTTCATGAGTTCGATCCATCGTCTTTGTCTCATATTTAGTTCTTTTTGAGTGAACAAATACTTGAGACTTTGGTGATCGGTGAAAATCTCACACTTGGCTCCATAAAGATAGTGTCTCCAAATCTTTAGTGCGAACACCACTGCAGCTAATTCAAGGTCATGTGTTGGGTAATTCTGTTCATACGGCTTCAACTGTCTTGACGCGTATGCAATCACCCTTCCCTCTTGCATGAGTACACATCCTAAACCTTCTTTGGATGCATCACTATAGACGGTGTAGTCCTTACCTTCCATAGGTAATACTAGCACTGGTGTGGATGTAAGCTTCTTCTTCAAAGTCTCGAAGCTTTGCTCACATTTTTCACTCCATTGAAACTTAGAGTTCTTCTGTGTGAGCTTGGTGGGAGGTATGGCTATTGATTAAAATCCTTCAACAAATTTTCGGTAATAGCCTGCTAATCCCAAGAAGCTTCGTACCTCTGTCACATTCTTTGGTCTAGGCCAATTCGAAATTGCCTCCACTTTCTTAGGGTCCACAGATACTCCTGCTGCTGATATTATGTGTCCCAAGAATGCGACACTCTCTAGCCAGAATTCGCATTTCTTGAACTTGGCGTATAGTTCCTTTTCTCTCAACTTCTGTAGGGTGAGATGAAGATGTTCTTTGTGGTCTTCTTCACTTGACGAATATACTAGAATATCGTCGATGAATACCACAACAAACTTGTCTAGAAATGGTTTAAACACTCTGTTCATGAGATCCATGAATACTGCCGGAGCGTTTGTTAATCCAAACGGCATCACTGTGAACTCATAGTGTCCATACCTTGTTCTGAAGGCTGTCTTCGGAATGTCGTCTGTCTTGACCTTGAGTTGGTGATAGCCTGACCTTAAGTCGAGCTTGGAAAAGACTGAAGCTCTTTGAGTTGGTCAAACAAGTCATCTATCCTTGGAAGCGGATACTTGTTTTTGATTGTGATCTTGTTCAGCTCTCGGTAGTCGATACACATCCTCATGCTTCCGTCCTTCTTCTTTACAAATAGGACAGGAGCTCCCCACGGAGACGCGCTTGGTCGAATCTGCTTCTTATCCAACAACTCTTGAAGTTGCTCTTTGAGTTCTTTCAACTCTGCTGGGGCCATTCGGTATGGTGCTTTTGAGATTGGTGTAGCATTGGGCATTAAGTTAATCTCAAATTCCACTTCGCGATCGGGAAGTTCGCCCGGGAGTTCTTCAGGAAAGACATCCGGGAATTCTTGTACAACTGGAATCTCTTCTAGCGTAAGTGCGGTTTCTTTCTTTACCTCGCTTAACATAGCTAGGTAAACTTCTTCTCCACTTTTCATGGCTTTCCAAGTTTGAGAAGCAGAAAGAAGAGTCTTTCGTTCTTTGGTCTTGCCATGGAATAAAATTTTCTCTTGGTGTGGAGCTTGGATGGTTACCGTCTTTCCATGACAGTCTACTAAGGCATGATTCTTGGCTAACCAATCCATTCCAAGAATTACGTCGAATTCCACCATGTTTAGTTGAATCAGGTTTGCCTTGAATTTCTGATCTTCTATGAGAACATTAATATCCCGATATAGAGTGCGAGTTTCTAAAATTCGATTTGCAGGAGTGGCTACTCTATATGGTTCTTCTAAGTTATCAGGTTTAGCTCCTAACCTTTTGGCAAATCTTTTAGACATGAATGAATGCGTAGCACCACAATCAAATAACACATAGGCAGGTATATTATTGATCAGAATGGTACCGGCTACGACATCATTTGAGTTGTCCGCCTCTTCTTGAGTGATAGCATAGACTCGAGCATTTGGCTTGTTCTCCCTAGTCTTGTTTGGAGGTGTTCCTCCTGCTGGTCCGTTCCTTGGATCTGGAAGAGGACATTGAGCAATGCGATGGTCCATCTTTCCACAACGGAAACAAGCTCCAGAATTCCTACGACATTCACCAGTGTGTGTGAATCCGCAAGTTTGGCACTTGACTCCTTCTTTGTTTGATTGAGAAGAAGTGGTTCCTTTGGATGGAGTACTGGTAAATTGGTTGCTCGAAAACTTAGGCCTCTTGAATTGCTGGCCCGATTGGTACTGGCTTGGCTGAGGACGTTTGAGTTTGTTCTCGCCTTCACGCCTCTTGATGTCATTCTCAGCCCTGATGGCGGCTCCCATCAATTCATCAAAACTATTGGGCTCGATAACGGCAAGGGCAGATTGAATACGGCTGTTCAATCCCTTCTTGAAGCGATGCATCTTCAAGGCCTCGTCTCCCATTATGGTTGGGGAGTAAGTTCCCAATGAGTGGAACTTGGATGAATACTCCACCACTGTCATGTTTGGTTCTTGAACCAAGCTTTCAAATTCTGACAGCTTTTGCACTCGAACTGCTGTCGGAAAGTACTGCCTCAGGAATGCCTCTCGGAACCTTTGCCAAGTGATAGGTCCCGTCTCTATCATAGCTGGTGAGACTCCTTCCCACCATTTGGCAGCTTTATCCACAAGGAAGGGTGTAATCACCTCTACTCTGACCCTTTGGGGAACCTCAAGTAGTCGAAGATGGTTTTCCACCTCTTTCATCCAATTCTGTCCGACCTCTGGATCGG
Organism: Primulina eburnea; assembly: GCF_022965805.1. Classification (NCBI taxonomy): domain Eukaryota; kingdom Viridiplantae; phylum Streptophyta; class Magnoliopsida; order Lamiales; family Gesneriaceae; genus Primulina; species Primulina eburnea. The sequence goes on along the minus strand of NC_133114.1, from coordinate 20,219,501 downwards.
TGCTTCCATCGAAGTTAGGGACTCTTGCTCTTCGGAGAGCCTCATAATGTTGCTTAGTCCCATTTTGAGCTGGAGGTGGTGGTGGTGGCTGGTTAGCATTGGGGTTCACCAACCCTTGTAACGTGGTTGCCACAATCGTGGCTATCGCCATTAAATCCACTTGGCTGAGGCCAACTGCTGGTGGCTGTTGTTGTTGGTGTTGTTGTTGTTGTTGTTCATTCTCATCGTTGCGGTTGTTGTTACGGTTGTTGTAACGAGGATTGCGGTTGTTTCTAACTGGGCGTCCGTCCATTTCCTACAATTAAGAGAGTTCTAAGGTTGATAACAGAATAAAGACTAAACAAAAGAATCACAAGGATTGAGTAATTGCTCCAAAAATTAAATATGAACCAATGGATAGAAATAATCTTTTATTGATTCCTCAAGAAAGTGCAATTACAAATTGAACTTTGAAAATGAAATAGAAATGTAAAGGGGACAAGTATCACAGGACTACTAATAATGTTCTAATCTATCACTTCTCCCAAATCTAAATCCATATGATCCTCTTCAACTTCCTCTTCTTCTTCTTCGGGATCCTCCTCGGGTTCATCTTCATGGTTGGCTATCACTGCTTCGAGATGTTCAATATGCCCATGCAGAACCGCATTCTGGTCGCTAAGAACTTCAACAGTATCTTGCAACTCTTGAATCTGAGCATCAGTATGTTCTCTATACTGATTATGTTGGTGTACGAGTTGGTGATTCTGATCCTTGAGTATTTGGATCTTGTCAAGTAGTGTGTCACGTAACTCGATGAATTCCACCACAGTCTCTTGGGAGGTCTCGAACTCTTCTTGAGTCTTCCTATGTCTCTCTTCTGCTTCATGCAGATAGTGAGCATAACGTTGAACATCACCCTCTAAGTGTTCCGCTCGACGCTCCAATTCATCTTTGTCCAACTCTAGACAATAGTTATGTTGCTTGAGTTTCTCTAGCTTCCTTTCTAGGCTCTTAACGTAGCTACTTTGGTCAGCCATATCCTACATCCAACACATGAGGGTAAAGGTTCAGAATTGATATCAAGAATATGGATTAAGTTATAGTCAAGTACTGGAATGAATAGAATCAGTAAGCCTAGAACATTCAATAGCAGAAAATAGCTCCAAAATTTTCGGTCTCAGAATGGCGTGAAAAATTTACTGAAAATCCTTGACATCAAGAACATGAATGGTACCAAGTTTGGTGTAAAAATACTAAGCCATTTGAAAATGAAAATTCCTCAAAGTTTAAAATTTTTGGAAAATTTTACGGAAATGATTATATCCCTAGCTAAACGATGGATTTTAGGCTTCGTCGGTGGTGCTAGAATCGTTCTAGGTTAGGTTCTCCTCGTCGAGAGCTTTCCAACGCCTACTTTTAATGGTAAAAATTCCTCCTGGATCAAAAGTTATGGCCGTTTGAAGTTTGCGCGAAAAACACCTCAACTTCTATGCCATTTTGCGAGGTCTACTGCATTTGCTTGCTGGAATACACTGTCTACTGCAATTCTGATGCTTCTGCAATCAGTCTGCTGCTTTTCCAGCATCGTCTGCTGCATTCCGAGTCTACTGACTCAGTCTTCTGCATTCAGACCTACTGGTTTCCTTCTACTGGTTCTGGGTTCGGCTACTGGTTTCCATCTACTGGTTCTGGTTTCGTCTACTGGTTTTGGCATATTGAATTTTTTTTTTTTTTAAACTCGTTTCAGTAGTCTATTACAGTAGCTTATTTTCAGTAGTCTATTTCAGTAACCTTCTGAACTTATTCTCAGAAGTCTATAAGAACTTATTATTTCTAGTTCCACCTCCCCAGATTATGAAACCCGGTTCTGCTCTGATACCACTTCAATGTCACACCCCGGGACGGGGGTTGGTTGACACCGGCGTTGCTCTCAAATATTCATTCGAAAACAACAAGCCTCAGAAGTACAGAATTTCAGAAACCCGTCTTTTATTCAAAATAATCATTGTCTGTTACAACTCAATGACAAATGTTTTACAGCGGAAATGTAAAACCATAAAATTACATTGTCTGAACATATGCAGCGGAAAATAAAAAATTAATCAGAACTAAGAACAACGATCTTCATCACCAGCCCCAAAACTGACGTTGCTCCTCTTCTTCTATCAACTCTTCCTCGTTCTTATCTGAGATGGGTTTGGTGGGTGAGTGATATGATTGTCACTCAGTAAGCAGGGGCGGGAATAACTCCCAGTTTTCGAAATCGTTTTCAACAGAAACACAAATACAATAATATACAGAGAACTCTTGTTTTCAGAACAGTAATCAGAATTCAAGAATTACAGAACAAAATTCAGAATTAGTAAGCACTGAGCACGTTAGTGAATTTCATGGCTAAACTGATATCAGTCCCCTATATGTTCTCTCCTCTAAGGGGTGAGGCCAGAATCAGAATCAGAATTCAGAAATGTTCAGAATATATATTCCTACCATTAGTTCACTAGGGAGTTTCAGTGCTTCAAAATCATATATCAGAAATCATACAGAAACTGAACTTTAAAACAGAATTATCAAACGGATTTCAAGATATTTACATATAAGCCCACTTACCGTAATTTGCAATAAGGTTTCGGTAGAAGTCTGGAATATGCTCGTTCTTGCCACTGGTTTCTACTGCTCGAAAATAAGCACCCTCCCTTAGCTCGAAATTCAAATGATAATCTCAGATTTGTGTAACACCAATTCAGAGATTTGAGAGTGTTATTTATAGGCAAGTCTCCCAAATAAATGGCCATAATCTGCCATTAACAGCCTTTATTTCGAGTTAAATGCTTCAGTTACAACTCAATAGCTGAATCAGTAACTGTCTGCTGGAATTCGCTCTTCTGCTGCTGGATTCGGCCTGCTGGATTTTGTCTGCTGGAAAATACCAGCTTCTGAAATATTAGCTTCTACTGGAATTTTTTTTGCTTATGCTGAAATTTGCTAACTGCTGGAATTTCAGGTTCTCACAGAAAATGTTCAATATTTTATTTTCAGATTTCTAAACTCACTGCAAAATCATACTGCACTAACAATAAATAGGTGAACCTCGGATTTGACACGTTCAATTTTTGAAATGTTATAACGACTTATTCACAAATAAATATTATTATGAAAAAATAATGCTAAAGTGAGGTGACAGAAAAAAAAGTTCCCGATATGTCCTCAAATTGGTTGTTATTCGAGGTCAGACTAGTCCTTATAACGTTGGTGGCCGGTGGTTAGAGCACATGTGTACTTTTCAAAACTCGTTAAAAACCTTGGAGTGAGTCTCATGTGATACCGTCTCACGGATTATAATCTGTGAGACGGGTCAACAATACTCATATCCACAATAAAAAATAGTATTCGTATCATAAAAAGTAATACTATTTTATGGGTGACCTAAATAAAAGATCTGTATCACAAATAATACTCGTGAGACCGTCTCACATAAGTTTTTGCCAAAACTCGGACCATCCTGGCCTAGCCATGACTCTGTGGTTCTGATTGGTTCTTAGAGCACATGTGTATTTTTCAAAACTCGTTAGAGCACATGCTCAAATTGGTTGTTATTCGAGGTCAGACTAGTCCTTAATAATACACGTGAAGCATATGGCTTTGTGGTTCTGATTGCTTCAGATTTTTTCATTGAAAACTGAAATCATTTAATTCATATCTTTAGCATTAATAAGTCGTTAAAAACTTTATTTATTTCACTGTTATCTTTTTATATTATTATTATTATCATGATTTTATTATTACCTCTATATTTAGCCAATATAATATTTTGTCCATTATCTTTTGACAATAAAATTTCTTTGATATCCCATAAAAATTTTGAATTTTATATTATAGAAACTATTATACCAAGAGAAAACAGAGCTTAAGAAAACGAAAATTTTGAGACATAAATTCTCTTTTGAAAGTGGGATATGGTACTTTCAAAAACAACTTTTTGAAACCTGTCCCACGTCATATCCATATTCCCGTGGAAAAAAAAATTAAATTTGCATAACAAACTAACATAGTTGTGTTTGCACAGAAAATTTGATGGTGTGTCATGCACGAAATCATGCTTAAGTTTTGAATAATTTAACTTCTACAATCAACCGACATAGATTTCGATTCAGTTGTTAGTTCTAACTCACTCGGTAAACAAAAAAACTAAGTAACTAAATGAGGAATTTGACGGAAATGGAAAAAGAGAAATTCCCCAACAACAACAAAATTAATTGTGTTATTATGAATTGGGTCCACCAACTTTTACCATTAAAAATAAAAAAAAGTTGAAATAATATGCTAAAAACTAAGGAAATTATGCCGCTTATGACTGGAAATAAAAGAACTAGGATGAACTTGAATTAATGTAATTTGCAGAAGCTTTTTGTTGTGGAGATTTTTGTTGATGAATTTGTTGAAGTCTTTTTTCCTGATCATTGCTTCTGTTTTTGTTCCATTCTTCCGAGTAGTTTTGGTCATCTTCCACGATCATAAATTATGGTCGTGAGTCAACTTCCCCATGCGCGGCCTTCTTTTTGCACCAACTGACGTTCTGATGGGCCTGACAAAATTTGGACTCAATTAACAACTAATGGATCTTCGCAGTTGTTGGCTTTTTGTTATTTGTGGGATTTTTTCAAAATTTGTTGCAACATTATTCCAAAAGGTGAAATCGCTCACCCCGGGCGCCCCTCACACCCTGCCCGACGGGTATGTGAGAGGAGGTAAATCATGGTAACCTGACCAACCAGCAGTGGCTAGACCCGTGCTCACCGCGCACAAAGAGCCTCCCCCCTACGTCGAAGGGAGTTACTCCCACACTGCCGCTTGCGAGACTCGATCCTTAGTCATTATTCCAAGATGTCACCACTGCTAGCCAGTCAGGCTAAGCCCATGCGGGCAAATTTGTTGCAACATTAGCACCCTAGCCAATTTCCGTCTATGGGTCAATTTGGTTATTTATATAATTATGATCATTTCTGCACATTCTTCTCCAAGTCACGACAACGAGCTAGGCCCAATGAAGTTTGATAATATAAAAAAATATGATCAGTTATGTCAAGTGATTGTTGGGGAATATCTTCATTCTTCCCTCCTCTTTTAACATTAAGCTTTAATTTGATCTCTTCTTCTAAAAAATCCTTCTTAAAATCCATTTGATTCAAAAACTTTTTTTTCCACAACCTCATTTTCATTCAAATCAAACACTTCTCTAAATCCTCCAAGTCCTATTTGTTGTTTACACTCAAATTCCTCATCGACTTCCTCGTTCTTCTCATCGTCCAGCCACAAGACTCACAGGAATAAAGTAAACTCATTGTCCTCTTCATTTTCTTCATGGCATATTGTTAGGATCGGTTTGAAGGGTCTAAGTGTTTAGAAAGGGGTTGAATAATTACTTTGAGATTTCGACTCTTTTTGGAAATAATGAATCAGTTTTGTGACAAACTGATTTCAAGAATATTGCTGTCAATATCAGTCAGTTAACTAGTTTAAGTACAGAAATAAACTCACTGATAGATTGAATACTTAAAGAAAAACTGAAATAATAAACACAAGGATTTTATGGATGTTCGTAGAATTCAAATGCTCCTACGTCACCCCTTCTTTCACAAGGATATGATTTCACTAAAAGACTTTGATTGATTACAGAAACTGTAATAACCTACTTCAATTTAGATTTAAACACTGTCAAACTGAAACTCTTAGTTTCTTACAGCTTATCAGCATACAAATTGATTTTATTTTGTAGCACAACTGATCTTAAAAGATCGAATATAACAATGTAATGTGCTAGTATTTTTATATCAAATGATAGCTTGAAAGCTATGAATATATCTTTGAAGTGTGAGCTTCTGTATAAATATCGCAACTAATCGTGTATGACTGAATTTCTCAGATATTTTCAAAATCATGGAATCTCTAAACTGCTTCACACTAAGTTCATCAACTATTTATAGGCTTTGCTTCCAACGGTCACATTGAATGCATTAAATGATTCATATCCATTGATTTGTCCTTTCTGAATGTGTCAACATTCTTCTTACAATAGTATAATGTTGCAGTCTGATATACTGTGCTCTTACTTTTAGTTACAGTATGTTGTGTATAATTTTTTGGTTGTTGACATAGCTGATGACGTGTCAAACTGATCAGGAGTTCGATTAGTTTGACTGAATAAATGACTGATCAGTTGGACTGACTTAATACATCCTGTTCAGTTCTAACAGATAGATCAATTGACTTTACTGATTTAGTTATCTTTGTTCAGTTCGATTTCATCCAATCATTTAATTTATTAATATTCAGTTCGGATGATTTTAGTTTCAATTACTTCAGTTATATTGTAAGGTCCTGTATTTAATTATCTGGTAATTTGACATAATTAGAATAATTATTGAGTTGTAAATTAACATAATTATACATATAGAGTTTAAATAACTTACGAGAGTAAAATAAATACAAACCGGGATTATTGGGCATGTATTACTATTCTTTTAGTAACTAAATATACATATAAATACACACAACTTTATTAGGAAGGAAGGAATGAAAAAGAAAAGAAAGAAGAGAAACTGGTGGATCGTGTGTGCTAGCGCCTTCGAAGGCATTTCACACACAACAACCTTCAATGAGCTTCAATAGCTCGTGTTCTAAGAATATTAATACCGATGAATTAAATCAAGTTTGGTTTTAAACCAAGCGGAAGAAACTCGAAGTAATCCTTCGTAAAGAAAACTAAAATGTTAGAAAATATTTTAACTTGTGTAAACTGACTAACTGAAAGAACAAATATTAGTTTTTGCATTCTTGTATTTCAGTTATAGTAACAACTGAACACACAAACACTCTAACTAATCAAAACAATTTTAAAGCGATAGTTAATCAGTTAAATACACAAGATATGTTTATGGATTTTCGGAGACTTCAACTACTCCTACGTCACCCCTTCTATTTCCAAGGATAGGATACACTAGAAGACTTTGATTTATACAACTACGTGTACAAGCCCACTCAGCTAGGTCTTATCTGCTGTCTAAACTGAACTCCTAGCTAGGACTGAAAACAACACTTTCAGTCAACACTTATTTAACATTTATGTGAGAAAGACTACATACACAAGTTTAACGTCTTTGTGCAAGACTGTATTTGGGTGGTTTTGAGAGTGAACGTGTGTGAGAACTAAACAGAAACGTTTTCACACACTGAGGGATAAAAGGTTTCTAAATTAAGCAGATATCACGATGAATAATTCCCTACAGGCTTAAATGCTTCGATAAGCTAATTTGCAACTGAGCGTGCCCTTCTATGTTTTTCTTTTCACTCTCAAGAATGTCTCACAACTATATATGTTGAGTCTTCACTGATATTCTCTTTCTATAGCCGAAAGAGGCTGATCGTACAGTGAGACTCATTAATTATATTCGTTGCATTTGAATCGTCTTCTTGGACTATGTGTCTCGTCTTTTTGACTGTCCATCTGAAGCGTTTTGTATTTAATGCTCTGATGCAACGTCCATTATTGTCCTTTGACTAGATAATGGCTTTGTACCTTCTCGCAAAGTTGGAATCCACTCGAAGGAATCTATCATCGTCCATAACTGAAGGATTCTAACTGATGCTTCGAACTGGTCAGTTTGAACTGATCTTTGATGGTGAAATCAGTTGACTCGTCAGTTGAACTGATTTCACACTCGTTCAGTTGGACTGATCAGTTGGGTTTCTTCATCAGTTGAACACTCTTTCGGCTGGCCAGGCTTCTGAGGTTTTCCTGCTGAATTACCTAACAACTGGTCAATCAGCTGTACTGCTCAAATGACGTAGCCAGTTGAACTGATTCATTTTGAGCGATCAGTTGGGTTTTCAGTTTTGCGATGTAAACAACTCGTAGGTGATCCTAAATGCTGCACAACTAAGGTAGATCATTAGTAACACAATTAAAAAGTTTTGTTACCATCAAAATCAAGATTGCGAACTTGAAAAGTTCCAACAGAAACCCAAATTCCCGCAACCATTGGAGCAGCAGCGGAAAAATGGCGATTTCTCCTCCGTCCGACGTCGAAATTTTGATCGGTCTAAAGGGTTGTCTTCCTAACATGCTAAGTCGATTCAACCCATAAATCGTGAATTTTGAGCAAGGATACGAGTAGATCGAAGCTGTTGTTCTGGTACTCTGTTTCTGCACGAATTCTTCCGGTTTTTGGGTGAGAGTTTTGTGTTTCTGCGATTTTTGTAATTTGAATTTGTAGAAATGACCTAAACAACCTTTTTAGTGCTTTATGTTTGATGTTTATAGCCACTGGAGTAATGGGTTTTTTATTAGAAACAAATTTTTTATGATTTTTCTACCAAAATGTGCCAAAATCGAATTCTGAAATTGTGTTGTGTACAACACCTACTGAAATTCGGGATTATGGCGTATATGCAGTTGGCTTCTGAACTTATGATTCAAATGAAAGTTGTAGAGATATGTGTTATCTTCGTAATGATATAAGATTTTTTAAATTCCATTAAGAATTGAGATAGTTATGCTCATGTTGCCGAAATTGCTCAATTATAGAATTCTGCCGTGAAGTGTGTATGGATTAGCGTATCCTTGATAATTCTGGGATTTATCTGTAAGGATTATGGAAATAGTTTCTTCTAGAAAAACTTAGATATTTGAGTTATCTTTCATTTCTAATTGGCGGATATTGATTTGTGTCAAAAATGAATTAGATACGAATTTTATTCTCATAGGTGCCGAATCTGAAACTGTAACATAATATATTTTTCTAGATTTATGGTTGTGGATGTTTAACCATGTCAAGATGATTGAATTTCTTGTTGACATCTTCTGACGAAATATGGTTTTTTGAGTTAGGATTCCAAACGTGTATGATAAGTATATTTTGGTTAAGTTTTGGTTAAGTTTTGACCTTAAAACTTAGCATAGGTACAAGCTGAAATTTGGAAATATTGTTATTGAATTGGAAATTTACTCGAATTGTTATATTATCTTATTGTTAGGCCGAGAAGATCAAATCTTGTTGTCGTTATCAGTCGGGGTATAGGTGTGTTACAGCTCAGTATCATACGACGGTAAAATATAAATTATGTTTAATTGTCATTCTGTGTTGCACTGATGGTGTTTATGATTTGTTGACCGTTGTTAGTTGTTAAATGCCTTCGTTATGTTATATGTTTTGTATTGTGACATATTATTGGTATTTAGCATAGGGCATACTATTATGACATTCATGTTGAGCCATGTCGTTCTTGTTAGCCCATTGTTGATATTCATTGTTATCTAGCATTGTTGTTTATCTCGGGGTCATAGTGTGGCTGATAGGCCTATACACATGAGACCGTAGATGTGATTGAACAATCCGTGGTTAGTGCAACCTTTTGAGGTGAGCGCTGGGATGTTGTCATCTAGTTCGTTCTGTTGTGTCATCCTGTTATATCGTATCAGTTGTATGGAGGCCGAGTCAGGGGTGTTATTCAGCACAGCTTGGCATATCTCGCATACATGGTAGGGCGGTTTAGCTGCATGACGATGTAGCTCCCCTGTGTTGTTGCTCGAGCATTATTCCAGTTGTTGTCGTACCGTTTGTTGGCTCATGTTATCCCGATTATTAGTTGAGCCTTTCATGCATTGCACATTACATTTTACTATATGATTATGCATGATTTATGATTATTGTTGTTATTGTTGAACTCTTTCATACCAGAATTCTAACCTAAGTTGTTTTTTGGGGGAGCTGATGTGGTTGCTATTGGGCACCATGGTAGATCTCCCGAGTCGTTTTGCAGCATCAGGCCGAGGTTCTGCCAGTGGAGCTCGGGATTGAGGTTGGATTGCTTGGTTCTGTTCAGTTGAGTCTCCTAGTTAGTTTATATGTATGTTTTGAGTTTGTTTTAGTCTTATATTGTAGTTTATTTGCCGGGAAGATGTCCCGTGTATCTGTAGTGGTATTTGTTTGTTTTGGTGATGTTCTGAGTCGACTTTGATATTCTTTTGATTTGGTCAGTTTTAATTTATGTTTAGTCCTAGCCAATGCAACAATAGGTTGTTGATTTTGGTTTTTGGTTTTATGACTTTAGTTGGAGTATATTTTGATATAAACTACTGCTTGAGTTTTCGGGATGTCCTACTTACGGGGAAGTCATGCCGAAATTTTTCTAGGCCCTGAGGTCCGTTTTAAATTATTTTAAAAATTTTCCCGATGCAGCTTTAAATCAAAGCATTATTGTTTGATCATTAATTGTCATTAGAGTAAATGGGCCTCACATATATGACCTCATTTCTGTTGGCTTCAGTTCAGGTAATCAGTTCTGTAAATTTTTCAAACTCTGAAACCTTTAATTCTAAAAATTTCCCCATTTTGGTGTTTGACAAAACATAGAATCCAAGAACTGATAGAATTCATCGTAGATAAAGTAAAAGAACTCTTTGTAGATAAAATAATTTTCAAATGTACAGATTCGTACAAAATAAAATAAGACCTAACTGAACTGACTGCTCTTCATTTCTTAGCTCTTTTGTTAGCAGGTCCTTGATCAGTTGATTGACCAGTTCTTTTCTTTGACTTATTTGATTGCTCTTCTTCTCCTTTTTGTCAACACCAGCGAGGTTAAAAAGAAGGCAGATTTCATAGCTGACTTGGGATATAGTATTCATCATCTGTTCCTGCATCAAATCCATCCGTTTTTACAAACGTGTGTGCATGAAGTCAATTCGGTTGACAAGCATGTCTTGAGTCCGGAAAAGAGCCGTAAATGTCACCCTGTCTTTCTTCAGTGTTCAACAAGGAGAAATAATGCATTGATATCCTCTGTAATGTGCTTGAGGTTATTCATAGTATTCTCCTTGATAGAATCAAATCTGAGCGTATGCATCAGCTGATTCGATTTGATTTTAGATACTGATGCTATCAAATTGTGTAGACTGGACTGAATATATTCGATCATAATATCAATATCAATCGGTACTTCAAGAGATAAGGATTCAGATATTTCAGGAGCATTGCTTTTTCCCTTCTCACTGAAAGTCACCACGGCTAGGGCTTGGGATTAAGTCTCAGCATGTTGTTCCAGTTCAGTAATGAAGTCTTCAACTGCTTCCTACTGAACGTCTAAAACTGAAGTGTTGAGCTGAGGAGCAGTTGAACTGGACGACACATCAGTTGGCCTTTGCATATCAGCTATTTTTTCATAATGCAACTGGATCGTGTCAGTTTGTTGTTCAGTTATGACAACTAACTGAACTTCATCCTCAATATATTTCAACATAGCCTTTAAGGCTATTTGTGAAGATCTTGGCTCAGCCTCCTGCTCAGCTGGTTTTGTTGATTCAAATTTCAGCTGTATATCTGAGGCAACTGATCTCGAATTAATTCAAACTTAAATATTTTGATCTCAAACTTTAAACATAGACTTTTTATCCCCTAACTACCCTTGTGAGCCACGAGCCACCCCCGTGGACCCACGATTCAAGCCCTTTCTATTAAACTCAATTTTCGTACCCATGCTCAAATACACCGAGCCATCTCTCAAATTTCTCGAACCACGCCCAAGCCACCTCGAGCCAAACCCTGACTAGCCTCCTTATGGATCCTCTTGACAAGCCCAAACCCAAGGAATCAGCCACTACCTTTCGCATGGACCCTGGACACATGACTCGAGTTGCGCGTGAGCTTCTTTCATTCCCTAGGATTCCTAATCAGTTTAGGACTCTTGTTACTTCTAAGCCATTGACTCTACACCCTCTTAACAGTGCCTGGACCAGCCTAAGACTCGCCCTCGCCCAGACCGAGCCCCTTAATCACGTTGCGAACCCCCACATCAGCAACAAGAGCCGTGTGTGTCTCCTTATGCGCATAGGACTCTTTACCCGAGCCACCACTCGGACCAAGCCTTCCTGACCCTCACTGGACCTCCCTGAGACACCGCCTAGACCACCTAGCCAATCCCTTAGCCCATCGGTTGTAGCATCCCTCGGCCACGCCTTAAACACACATGGGAAGAGTCAATGCGATCATGGGATCTTCGATATCACGAGCCACGGCGACCCTACCAGACCTTAGAACACAACCCTGACCAAGCCCCAACCAGCCCTGGCCGATCCCCAAAGCATCACGCACACAAGCCACCCCCATGAAGTTGCATGCGATCAAGTCCCTCCTAAAACCCCTAGGCACTTTGTTCCCTTGCCATGCTTGATTCAGCTCTCGACTCCACCTTAAATCGTTCGTATTCTACCCATAAATCAACCCAAGTTGGCAGCCTAACCCTTAGAATTCATTACATTAAATAAGCAAGTGTAAAATCGTCAAAACTTTGAAAAAATTGTTCTATCATAAAAATAATCGAGCGTCAATATTTTTCATGCAACAATAAAAAAAACATGGATATTATGGTTTGAATGATTCATCAAAAAGGTTTAGTAATGTGCCTTTGCATTTTAAAATGCTCAAATATATCTTCGTCGACGTGAGGTGTAAAGAAGAACGAACGACGTCGAAGAGCCCTAGCTTTCCTTCCCTTAAGATTTTTGAAATTTGTTGTGTGTGGTGTGTGTAAATTTCGGCTGGTATGAGCACTTGGAAGCCTAGGTTTTCAATTTATAAATTTAATTTTCATGATAATGGGCCTAGGTTTTGGGCCTTTAAGTTTAGGAGTAGATGAGCCAACTCAACATAGTTAAATTGAGCCCAATAACTCTTAGTTAATTGAAAAATAAAAGTTTATAAAAATTAGTTTTCAAAAAAAAAATGCATTTGATATTTTAAAGTCCCTCGTTTGACCAAAACCGATTTCCAGAATAAGATCGAGTTCGTTTAGTAAAATAATTCGAACTCTGACACTTTTAGAAAAAATTAATCTTTTTTAATCATATTAAGAAGGCCTGAAAATATTTAATGAAGATATTTATTTTGTCTCCGTCTTCCTTGGTTTTTTTTCCCAGCCTATCATCAAATATACGGATAAAATCTACAATTTCATGCAGTCATGTCATATAATCATTTATTCATGCAAAATCATACATTTAATAACATAATATGCATCAAGTAAGCATTTAAAATCAATTAAATAAAACAATTAAGCAATTTAATAATTTTCATGCATGTGTTTTACGTAGGTTGGTTTTTCGGGCGTTACAATGGATAAGCATCGAATTAAACAAGATCATAAGAATGAGCCTTGTAGTGAGCAAACTCCTAGAAATCATGAGATCCTCTTAAGTTTCCAGAAGGACTAATAACATTAGGGCGAAGCAAGAAGTTTAAGGAAGCTCTTCAATGACTCATGGTGAGCTACCAAGAAGAGCCTAAAAACATGCCATCAAGGTTAGAAGGGTTCTGTGGGCATGGAAATCAAGTTGGAGGTACTTGAAACATCGTTCAAGTGTTAAAGGATCAAGAAGACATCAACAATCCGCACCCACGTTCGTAATGCTCAAAAGAAGAACGACGAAAGAAACAATGTGGGGACCCGGGCTCTAATTCTTTTTCTTGGGATTAATTGGATTATTATTAAAAACATGGGTCAAATTTTTGCTTTTTGCATTAAATCAAATGTAAACAAACCAGCATGAGTTCTTTATTTAAATACAACATACAAACATCAAATACATGTATTATTCTGTATGTTCTCCCTAACCAGTAATAAAAGACAGTACATAAGAAAAGATAACTACTGGTCCATTTGCTACGCCCGTGATCTCCATGCTAATACGATCATCTCTGTCTCGACCCAGATCCTGCCCCACCTGTTGTTATGCACACATACAGACATAACAACAGCCGGAAAACCGGTGAGAACAAATCCCAGTATAAACATGTAACATGCATATAAAACAGTCTAAACATGAAACATGCTGATATGAATATCCTTCATATATAATCATGCAATGCAAATCTAATCATGTCTAGATGCGACTCGACTAGAACTCTAGGGATCCCGTGGTGAATAAGACGTCACTATCTGTCACCTACCCTCCCAATCGAGGTGCTGTACGTCTTATTCCTAGACTTCGGCCTGATCTGTATCCGCGTCTACAATAGGGGCGGTGATCTTCCCCTAAGCTGTGATATCGCCGAACGTCTAGTAGTCTGCCTGATCTCCAGACTGTCCTATCTTAATGCATGAATACACAATCTGTAAACAAGCATAATCATTCTAATGCAATGCCACATGATCTGTAAACAAAGCATAGCAAGATTTGTATACAATTCTATAAACAAATCTATAAACAATTATAATCATATCAAGGTATGAACAATAAAACAAAGGTATGCACAATAAAACAAGTATGTGATTTTGGTTGGGAAACTCAAATGTGATCTCATTTGAGTCGTGATTCCCCAAACAAAACATGTACTATACCTTTCTTGCTAAACCTTTATCGATGTCTAGATCTCGATGCCGAAGTGAGGTAGGATGAATCTGAAATGACAATGTTGAAGTATACAATATCACTTCCCATTTCAATTCAACACCTAAACAAATCAATAATCAATTCCGGTATAGTCTGACGGCATAACGGCGTACTTTCTCGATACCGATTAACCCAATTCAACATATATTAACATGGTACAATTCTCAACTCATAATCATCACAATACTTATGTCAAGATTCCAAAATCTGCATAATTTCAACACTAAACATGCTGGAAAAATCGTAACAATTGCATACGATATCCGTTCTTCGATCCGTTTACGGTCCTACAATATCTACCATCTCAAGAACACAATATAACTATCATAATCTAATTTCCCAATCATCTGAATTTCGAAACTTGCTGGAAATGAATGAAACTTACCTCACTTTGTAGCTACTAACGAGAGGAGTTCAAAACCGAAGTCAGATTTAAGGTTGGATGGCTAAATCTTGTAAAAGCACAAATTATAAGCTAAAGGAAATGAAGCTTTTCTCCTCTGAAGTCTACCTTTTCCCTGCTGAATGAAGAAGAAATCGTGCATTTAGTATATATACTTTGCATGTTTCAAGACACATGGCACATCCTTTGGTGTACACGGCTCTCGCTCGGGCGGTCCAAAGTTGCCGCCCGGGCGAGAAACTCTCGGCCCTGGACTACTTTACACGCTCGCTCGGGCGAGCAAAAACTTCCGCCCGGGCGAACAACTCTCGGCCTTCGCCCATTCCAGCAGCCTCGCTCGGGCGGTCAAAACATCCGCCCGGGCGAGTGACTCTCGACCCTCTTCTCCGAGGCATTCTCGCTCGGGCGGTCAACAGCGTCCGCCCGGGCGAGTCACTTTCGCCCAAA
This sequence comes from Primulina eburnea, assembly GCF_022965805.1. NCBI lineage: Eukaryota > Viridiplantae > Streptophyta > Magnoliopsida > Lamiales > Gesneriaceae > Primulina > Primulina eburnea. The sequence goes on along the minus strand of NC_133114.1, from coordinate 20,204,223 downwards.
AATTTACATATTTAACTTTTAAATCTCAACATAATCTGGTTGCATTCATATCTTAAACTAACGTGTTTTAAAATCTTGGGCATTACAAACAAGCACGCCCCACCGCCTCATGAGGGTGCAACCATGTGCAAGCTTACACACCAGCAAGATTTGGAGCACGACCGCGCGTCCACCCTTGCCAAAAGTGAAGATATGAAATAACGCACGTGACAATGGATAGGAAATAATTTTTTTTCCTATTTTAGAGTTATAATTCATTAAGAAACTTAAAGATTATTATCTTTTGGTTTTATAAACATGTATACCTGAATTTATTGACAATTATTAAAGATTATCGATAGTTTTGTGAGTTTTCTCTCAAACTAAAAAGCTTTGTCTTTGTTCTTTCTAAAATCAAACTTATCAAAATTTAATCTTTATGACGTTTGTCAATCGTTATTCACGCAAATTGTCAAAGAAGAGTTTTTGAAGGTTTAATTGAATTTGTCATTTATTCTAGTGTTATTTATTACTAAACTTCAATGGTGTATTGCTCAAACACTTTTCATAGATTCAGACAAAAACACCAAGAATTATTTTTTGTTTACTGAATTGAGGGCGCTATTACATCCAAATCGTGTTTGCTTTTCATGTGTACAAGTATTCATATAATTTTTTCCCTAAGAAACCATATATATTCTCACCTCATTTCACGTATTCAAATTACTTCAATCAGATTGATTTCTTGCTAATTGTTGATGTTAGTAGTGAAGCCCAAGTCTCCTACCTTGCTGGTCTGGATGGAAGCCCAAGTCCATATTTTTGCTGGCTTCATCTTTGGGCCCAAGTGGTGTACTGTGTACGTTTCCTAAGCCCATTTATAACTCTTATATATTACCTGGGCTCTTGGGTTGGGGGAAAAAATAATTTTTCAACACTCTCGATTCTTCTGGTTTTCTCTTTTCGATTGTGCGCCTTCTTTCCCAAAAAGATACTCTCCTCTCCTCTGTACTCCTAGGGTTTGATCGGCTCTCCGGTTGATCATCTTGATCATCAGGCAGTAGCGGTATTGCTTTCTTGTGTGCGCTTCCTTGTGAGAAGCAGGTTGCGAGACCGTGTTTACTAGGGTTCATGTGCGTTGGTGTCTGAGGTATCTTGTGACAGAGAGTACCGAGATATCTGAGATCGGTAGTGCATTGGCTTGAGTCTGAGCTCGTTGTGAACGTAGATCGGCGTTCCTTTTCTGGTTGAACCACGTATTTGGTTGTTTCTTCCCTTTTCTCCTTTTATTGTTAGTTTACGGTTTCAGGTTTGTATGTATTGCGAAATCCTTACAGTGGTATCAGAGCCAGGTTTGGTTTCTTGGTTCGGTTTCTTGACTTCCGTTGAGAACTAGGATTTTGGTACCTTACTGGTTGATATTCTCGTTTCTGAGTTCTTTACCGGTTGACTGTTCTTGTTTCAGTTCTTGTCCCAAGATTTGTTCGGTTCTGTGAGTCTTACTCTGTACAGTGTCTTGTTCTCTTTAATTTTGGTTTTGTCTTTTGGTGCTTGCGAGGCACTGCCATGGCATCAAGAGTTGTGACACTCCCATTTGATGGAAAAGGGGACTTCGGTTCCTGGAAAAAGAAAATGAAGGCCCTACTATCCTATAACAAGGTGCTGATTGCTCTAGAAGTTGATGAGAACAGGTGGTCCGATGCTCAGAAAGCAAAGAAGACTGAGATCAATGAGATTGCTTACAATCTTATTGTTCTCAGTCTTTCCGATGCCATCCTGAGACAGGTAGATGGCTGTGATGACCCCATAGCCATCTGGGGTAAACTCGATTCCCTCTATACCACGCTATCTGCTTCTCATCTCATATATTTAAAGTGTTCTCTGTTTTCTTATAAAATGGACAGTTCTAAGTCTCTTGATGATAATCTTGATGAATTTTTGAAACTGACTTTGCTCTTTAAAGGGACTCAGCAAGAACTTGATGATTCTAGCCTTGCTATGATTCTGTTAAATTCTTTGCCTGAAAAATATCAGGTTGTTAAAGACTCCTTGCAATACACTGGGGTAGTTCCGAAGCTTGAATTAGTTGTGAATGGGCTTAGGGCTAGAGAACATGAACTTAAGACTCAGAAAAGAACAGGGAACAATCTGTTTGTTAAAACCAATAAGGTAGAAACTATTTCTAATGACAAACCCGGAAAGGATAAGAAGAATAAGAAGAAAGAAACTAGAAATTGTCACTTCTGTGGTAAAAAGGGTCATCTGAAAAAACAATGCTATAAGTTTCTTTCTACTCAAAAAGGAAAAGATAAGGAAACTAAAGGGTCTAATGTTGCTTGTATATCAGGAAGTCATTCTGATGTGTATGAGGTTCTGAATGTTTCTGATATTCCTATTAGTGACCGCTGGATTCTTGATTCTGGCTGTTCTTTTCACATGTCTCCTAATCTTTCTTGCTTTGAGAACTTGAATGAATCGTGTAATGAAACGGTGTTCATGGGAAATAACAATTCCTGTAAAGTTAAAGGAATTGGTGATGTAGTTCTCTGTCTTGATAATAATAAGAAGATTAGGCTGACTAATGTGAGATATATCCCCTGTTTGAAACGTAATCTGATCTCCCTTGGTACTCTAGATGATATAGGTTGCTGTTATAAAGCTGAAAAATCTTTATTGAATGTTTATAAGGGTGACAAGTTAATCTTGTATGGTTCAAAAGTCTCTGACCTGTATATATTGAATGGTTCTCATGTAAATACCTGTGCAAATACTGTTGTTAGTACTAATCCTGCAGATACACAAAGATGGCATCTTCGGTTAGGACACATGAGCAACAAGGGGCTTCAAGTACTCCACAACAGTGGAGTACTAGGTAAAGATTCTTTTTCAGAAGTTCCCTTTTGTGAAACTTGTGTGCTAGGTAAACAACATAGGTTCAAATTCATTAAGGGTACTCATTTATCTAAGTCCAAACTGGAATATGTGCATGCTGATTTGTGGGGCCCTGAAAAGAGTCCCTCACATGGTAATAACAAGTATTTCTTGTGTATTGTGGATGATTTTACTCGTTATGTTTGGACCTTCCTTTTAAAAACTAAGGATGAGGCTCTTGAAAAATTTAAAAGCTGGAAAACCTTAGAGGAAAATCAAACTGACTGTAAAGTCAAGATTTTGAGAACTGATAATGGCTTAGAGTTTTGTAACAATGAGTTTGACTTGTTTTGTTCTGAAAATGGTATTTTAAAACATAGGACTGTTCGGAACACACCACAACAAAATGGTGTTGCTGAAAGAATGAATAGAACTCTATTAGAAAATGTTAGGTGCTTGTTGTTTACTGCTGGTTTACCTCGGGGCTTTTGGGGGGAAGCCCTATATACTGCCACCTACCTTGTCAATAGGAGTCCTAACAGTTCTATAGCCTTCAAAACTCCCTTAGAACGATGGACTAACAGGAAACCTAGCCTTAGTCACCTTAGGATCTTTGGTTGTGCAGCCTATGCACACACCAAAGATGGTAAGCTGGATCCCAGATCCTTAAAGTGTGTCTTTCTAGGCTACCAACAGCAACATGGGACTAAGGGATATAGATTGTGGGATAGAAACACTAGAGGTGTCAAGATCATTGTGAGCCGAGATGTGATTTTTAATGAAGACTCTTTTCCGTGTAAGCTGCAGGACAATGCTGCTAAACCAGAGAGTGAGAACTTGAGAGATGCTAAGACTACACCTTTTGAGGTGGAGACTCAACAAGGAGCTGTTCTTGGTGACATTCCCTTAGGGGATAATCATCATAGGGATAATGAGGCTGTGGATAATGAGAACCCAACACCTGAGGTTAATGATGGTGAAGAACCTGTGGACCATGAGGTAGAGGTTCAGGAACTAGTTCATGATGAGTTAGACAACTATCAATTGACTAGAGATAGGGAACCCCGGGCTAGGAGACCTAACCCCAGATTCACCTATGCTGATTTAGTTTATACAGCACTCATAGCAGCTCAAAATGTCCAGTATTCTGAGCCAAACACCTATAAAGAATCCATAGAGTCTAAGGACAAAAATCAGTGGATGAATGCCATGATAAGTGAGCTTGAGTCTCTTAAACAAAATAAAACTTGGGTGCTCGTTCAAAAGCCTAAAAATCAGAAAGTTGTTCAATGTAAATGGTTGTTTAAAATCAAAGAAGGTCTGAATCCCAGTGATCCACCTAGATTTAAAGCTAGGTTAGTTGCTAAGGGATTCACTCAAAGGGAAGGCATTGACTTTAATGAGATTTTCTCCCCTGTTGTTAAATACAAAACCATTAGAATTATGCTTGCTTTTGTTGTCCATTTTGATCTTGAACTTGAACAACTAGATGTTACCACTGCCTTCTTGCATAGTGATTTGAATGAGACTATTGTGATGGCTCAACCTGAAGGTTTTATTGATAAAGATCATCCTGATTTTGTGTGTTTGCTGAAAAAGTCATTGTATGGCTTAAAACAGTCTCCTAGACAATGGTATCTTAAGTTTGACTCATTTGTGATTGGAATTGGCTTTAAAAGGAGTAGCTATGACAGCTGCTTCTACTATAAATCTGTTGATAACATCCCTTTGTATTTACTGTTATATGTTGATGACATGCTATTGATTAGTAAGTCTATGTCTCTTATTACTAATCTGAAAAATTCTCTTAGCTCTGTGTTTGACATGAAGGATCTTGGCCATGCTAAGAAGATTTTGGGGATGTATATTGAAAGAGATAGGGAAAAGAATTACCTAAAGCTGCATCAAACACCTTACTTAAGGAAGGTGGTATCACTGTTTGGTAACACTGAAACTAAACCTGTTAAGTTGCCATTAGCTAATCATTTTATACTCCATAAGGGTCAATGCCCTAAATCTGATAGTGAGTTAGCTAAAATGCAAGATAAGCCTTATGCCAATTTGATTGGATCTCTCATGTATTCAATGATCTGTACTCGCCCTGATTTATCATTTGCTATATCAGTGCTGTCAAGATACATGTCTAATCCTGGTATTGATCACTGGCGTGTTTTGAAATGGGTTTTGAATTATGTTAATTCTTCAGTGGATATTGGTTTGGTCTATGGTAAGTCAGATGTCCTTAATCTTAAAGGTTATGTTGATTCTGATTTTGCTGGGGATCGTGACTCTAGGAAATCTACCACTGCTTACTGTTTCATGCTAGGGAATAGTTTTATTTCTTGGAAATCACAGCTGCAGCCTTTAGTAGCCTTATCCTCTACTGTGGCTGAATATGTTGCTATGTGTGATTGCATTAAAGAATCTGCTTGGCTACATGGTTTGCTATCTGAAATTGATGTTATTTCTGATACTCCTACTGTACTATGTGATAATCAAAGTGCAATTCATCTTAGCAGGAACCCTGTTTACCATGATAGGACTAAGCATGTAGATATAAAATTCCACTATGTTAGAGACATGATTGCTGCAGGTAAAGTTAAGGTTGTGAAGGTTCCCACCGAGGACAACCCGTCAGACATGGGGACTAAGATTGTTCCAGCCCCTAAGTTTAGACACTGTCTTAATCTACTGGGCATGGGATAATCTCCTACCTCGGGCTGGTTTAAGAGCGATGATGATACTCATGAGCCATTTAATGCACTATTTTGGATCGATGATAGATTGGAGACTTCTGCCTCAAGGTGGAGTATGTTAGTAGTGAAGCTCAAGTCTCCTACCTTGCTGGTCTGGATGGAAGCCCAAGTCCATATTTTTGCTGGCTTCATCTTTGGGCCCAAGTGGTGTACTGTGTACGTTTCCTAAGCCCATTTATAACTCTTATATATTACCTGGGCTCTTGGGTTGGGGGAAAAAATAATTTTTCAACACTCTCGATTCTTTTGGTTTTCTCTTTTCGATTGTGCGCCTTCTTTCCCAAAAAGATACTCTCCTCTCCTCTGTACTCCTAGGGTTTGATCGGCTCTCCGGTTGATCATCTTGATCATCAAGCAGTAGCGGTATTGCTTTCTTGTGTGCGCTTCCTTGTGAGAAGCAGGTTGCGAGACCGTGTTTACTAGGGTTCATGTGCGTTGGTGTCTGAGGTATCTTGTGACAGAGAGTACCGAGATATCTGAGATCGGTAGTGCATTGGCTTGAGTCTGAGCTCGTTGTGAACGTAGATCGGCGTTCTTTTTCTGGTTGAACCACGTATTTGGTTGTTTCTTCCCTTTTCTCCTTTTATTGTTAGTTTACGGTTTCAGGTTTGTATGTATTGCGAAATCCTTACAGTTGCACTTATATTTTCTCTTGGACTCTTAATTCTCACTTTCTATATATTTCAAAAATGTCTTCATTCACCAAAACACTCTTCAAATCGAATTTGATGATGTGTACGCACTGTCAGATGAAGGAATGGTTTCCATGTTTTTCACTCTGGAAGCATCTAGACTGAGAGGATTTTGGGGTTGTGCTAGCCATGTTTACAAGGAAGGACTCAATCAATTCCTTGCTACTGCAACAATTGAACACCAATATGTTATGTGCACTTTTGGAGGGCATAACATCTCATTTGACCAGAAGTTATTTGGTGAAAATTTCAATGTGCCTTGCGAAGACATTCATGAGTTTTTCAAGCTGCCTTCTGGGAACATTGACAAGATAAGATTGAAGTTCTCTCTGTCTAGAGCACCTATTAAGTCTTCTAGAAAGAATAAATAAATGAAGATAAATATATATTGTTGAATGATATCGTGGCCAAAACCCTTACTACTGAAGCCGGATCATTCGATGCCTTCATTGTGGAACACTTTAAGCTGATGGTGTCCATTTCATCTAGCATCAAGATAAACTAGTCTACCTTCTTGTATAACATTCTGTTAACCATGATCTCCACACAAGACAAACAATCTCAAGGTTTTACAGTGCTAGTCTGAATAATAATGGAAAGGGAACAATTATAGATGGGACTATCTACAACATTTCATGTTCACAAAGTTCTCAATGAAAAGTCCATTGTAACATACAAGGCTAAGAAAATTTTCGTAGAAGAAGATCTGCTGCAAGTGAAAAAGGAATTGTTGAAAAGGATAAAAAGTCCTAGGAATGGACTAGTTAAGATTAAGTCAGTCATGGAAGCTTCTGAGTTACAGATTAGGATCAGCTACCCTCGACTATAGCATTCTCTCCTGTAGTTGAGAAAAAGAATAGAACAAAAAAGATCAAGCTCATCAAACATTTCAACAAGCCACTCAGATCGGATGCAAATCATGTTGTTCCTATAAGAAAAGTATTTTCTGGGCTAAAAATCACTGAAATAGATGTTTCATCAACTCAATATGGACTTCGATTGAACTGAAAGAAATTATATGGTATTTTAATTGATCCAACTGAACTCCTTTCATCAGTGCTAGAGACTATCAATATGTCTATGCAAGAAGTTGAAAACATAGTACAAATCAAGATGGAAAAGTTTGACAAATGGGTGGACCATAGAATAATCATTCATTTGTCTCAAATTAAGACTATGAAGAAGTTGGAAATTTTGATAGAGTTGAAAAATCAGATGCTGGAATGGATTGAAATCGATCTGATCTAAGAAGCCCTCGAAAGTAGAGATTTCATTGAAATGATGATGAGATAAAGCACATTGCGATAATGCTAAATAAGAAGTGAGATGATTTCAATTCGTATTGACCAACAACATGGGACTATGCTGCCGTGATTAGTAAATTGGAAATGGATGCTCTCGAGTTGTCCATGAGTGTGAAAATCATGAGGCGAGATCTTGAACTGCCTCTCTCTTTGAAAACACCGATATATATACTATATTATTAAGTGTGAGGACATGATAATAACTACCTAGAGAGAACACCAACTTTTTTTTCCAATTTTACCCTTATATTATACTAATATTACACATTTGTTTTTTTTTAAATTTCAACACACTTTTATTTTTATTTTTTTAATTTCAATCATTCAAATATCAATTTATTTCCTCCATAATTTGTTAAATTTCACTTTACTCCATCGATAATGATAAAAAAAGATTGTACACACGCATCGCGTGTGCAGAGTAACTAGTATATATTAAGCAAGAGACCTTTAGAGTAACTAAATTTTGATGTCATGTTCTGTTTTACTAATTATATATATTATTAATGCAAGTCACATGTAGTTTAGCGGATAAAATTTTTGTTTCTTAGCCATGAGATTGTAGGTTCAATTCCTACTTGGATTTATTTTATTCCTTTTTTCTATTTATTTTTTTAGTTCATATATCAAAACTACAGTGTGGCTACTCACTATTTCTTATAAATATATTTTGATTTTCATTTAAATATAAACCAAATAAATTATTAAAAATATCGTACAAGCACGCAACGCGTGCGTCGGTGTACTAGTTATAAGAATTAGTAAAGTTGGATTTAACATCAACCAGCTCTAGTTAGACAGACCGAAAACTCATTCTCACCCAAAAAAATGATCCACGTCTGTCTTAAACACAATCTACTTTTCTCAGACAAGAATCCACTGGGTGAAATTTAGATAGCTAATTAGATTGAGTGCCAAACTTTTTGAGTATATCTTTAGTATATTTGGTTTGGCTGATGAAGATACCATTTTCAAGCTGCTTAATTTTTAATCAAAGGAAAAATTTGAGTTCTCTCATCATACTCATTTTGAGTTGTTCCTGCATTATCTTTGCCGAAATGTAGGAGTAAATTTTTTTAAATGTTCCAACATATCTAAAATCTCACTAAAGAATATGGAAAGTCATGAATGTTTTACGTTTTCCTCTGAATATGAAAAGTATAAAATCTAAAATCTTTAGTTTCATAGGTTCCAGTTGTGAGCTAAAGTCGAGGCAAGGGCTGGGACCACAGCTTGTGAGCGAGGAAGCGAAGGTGAGCGTAAGGATGCGTTTTACGTGTTGCTGGTGCGTGAGCTTCAGGGCCTTGAGCATCTGGTCTGAGTCCAAAAGGGCTTTACCATGGTCTTATTTATTGTCTAAGGAAGGGGTCTAGGGCCTGGTTCGTGGTCGTTTTGAGCCGTGGTCCGTTCGGAGTCGTAATTTGTCCGAACATGTCAAAAAAGAGCGAATTGACCTTAGGTTAAATTTTAACTCCATGTTTCTATTTTTGGCTTGGACTTGGGGACTTCCAGCAACTTATATTAAGTCTTAGGATGTTAATAAGGATCTAGTCTCGGGTTGATTCGAGTCGGGAGGGTAGTTTGGTAATTTGTTTTACCAAAACGCGAAAACGGTGGTAAACGAGCCATCCAGGAAGCGAATTGAGTCGTTTTTGAAACGTAGGTCCTAAGATTGAATTTCCAGCAATTTACTGGATATTTTTGGGTGTTTTTAAAGTTTTGAAATCCAATCGTCTCCTTGAGTCAAATTTTAAGGTCGTCCGGGTACGTATAGCATTGAATCTTGTGCGGTCGGTTCGAGTAAAGTCGATGGCGGTTTGCAACTTCCTAAAACAATTCTAAATCATGTTAATGTTATTTTCATAAGTTTTAAATTATATGCATGATATATGATATTTTTAGAAGTTTTAACGTATTTTGCACATACATGCTATTTTTAGCAATCTCGGTATATATGAATGATATAAAGCATCTTTTTGGAAAATTTTAAAAGAATATGGAATGTCATGAATTTTTTATGAAATGATATAGTAAAGGAAAATATTTTTGGGGAATGTGAATTGATCATGAAGAAAAGATAATAAGGGATCCGTTGAAAACGGGAACGTTGAACTTACAATGAAAAAGGAGTGAACCATCGAGAATGGGGGCGGGAATCTCAATGATAATGGATCCGTTGAAAACAAGAACTGTGAAGTTATTTTTATGATAGTCGGTAGGATCTTCGAAAAAGTGGACGTTGAACTCGGCAACCTAGTACTATGATTTATAAATTAATCAATCGAATAAAGGTTGTCACTTTCGAGGATCGGAATTCACACAGAAAGGATAATTTTAAATGTAAAATATTCATATCTACGCATGATTTCAAAAGTTGCATATTTTGAAGGTTTTATGATTGCATGGAAAAATCTATTTTCAGTAAAAGTAGTTTTTATGCATATGATTGTATATTTATGTACTTGCTATATGAGATTTGAGCATGCTGAGTCATTAGACTCACTAGGTTTGAATGGTTGTAGGTAATGATGATGTTGAGTCGTGAGGTGCGGACTATCGAGTTATCCGGAAGGCACAGTGCATACCCGAGGACCTAGAAATTACGCATATGTGAAAGACTTTTGATGATTTTATGGATAATCGCTTTTATTTATTGACTGTTAGGATGCTAGAATTTATTGAGTTGAATTTTAGAGTTTTATTGTTTTATTTACTTATTCTGCATGAGGGGTTTTGGATATTATGGAATTCATTTATTTGATTATTTATGCTAGTTTATTTATGATTAATCAATTATGCATGATTTAAAAAAACTACTGTAAATTAATCTAATTTGAAGTAGGTCGTTTTAGTTGGTATCAGGTGCGATGGTTTTTAAAAGGGTTATGCCTGATGCTGTTTCCGAGGATCTCGAGAAGTCACGCATCAATGTTTGTGAGTTTATTACTTTAATTTTTTTTATTATTTATCTTATTATTGATTTAATTGTTTAAATGTACTTGCTTTTACTGACTGTCAAAAATAAAATAACTTAAGGTATTTTAAGATTTATAATTGATAGAGGATGTAGAGTTAGTTAAAACTTTGATTTCCTTGAGACTAAGAAATTTGGTATAAATGTATAAAAATGGAAGACTGACATATCAGAGTACGCGGCGAAAGACGTGATAGAATGAAAAATTTAATCCAAGCGGATTAAACATGAAATGAATGAGGGAGCCTAAACTTTTCAATAATCAAAACTAGAAAAAATTTCGAAAACAAAATTTTATTTAAGGGAGGGAAATTATAATGCCCGAAAACCCGAAAACACTAACCACATGCATGCATGAAAATTTATTTTAATTTATTTAAATGAGTGGTCTAGAATAATGTTTTAGTATTTACATGGTTAAATGATTATTAATCGATTGTTAAGAATGTAAACTTTCTACAGTCGAATACGCGATGTACGGCAAAAGGTGAGAAAATCGGGGACGATTTTAATAAGGTTTCTATTTTTAGAAACTTGGAATTTAGTAAGTCCAAATTGGGATAGCGACAAATTTAATTATAGTAAGAGACGAACTTAATCGGTAGCAAACTTTCACTAGAAAATAAGAAGTTCAGGTTTACGAAACTAGAAACAAGTGGCACCGAATATTTTTAGATATTATTGGGACTTTTTAGTGAATTAAATATGTATTTAATTAACACCTTAATGAGCCTAGTTTGTTGGTGGTTAATTAATTAGTTATAGGGCTCATTATGAATAATTAAGCCCAATTAACAACTTAATTGTTTAATTAAATAAAACCCCACCCTACATCCCCAATAAACTCACGTCTCCCACATTTTTCAGCAGCACACACACTCATGCACACATCACACACACAACACTAGGACTCTAGAGGCCGAACCATAGAGGAGAGGAAGGAAGGAGATTTCGCGTCCCGTTCATCTCTCGTCGCGTAGTATCTCGTGTATCGTATAATTAAAAGATCAAGGCATGTTTTCAAACCTTTTTTCAAGCACCATTCAACATGTATTATTGCATGTATGCTGATGTGTATGAAAAATTTATAAAAGTGTTGTTTTTAATCTCATGCATGTGCATGTCATGTTTTCATAAAAGATTTTTGAGGTTTATTAAATTGTTGAGGGAAGGATGCAAACCGAGGGTTCCAAAGGCTGGTCTAGACATTTAGGAAGAGAATTTAATGGACAAAAGATGACCAATGAGCCACAAGGGGTTGTGCACACCTGCACGCCAATCCCATGAAGGCCGAGAGGGTAAGGGTGCGGCTTTGGGGTCCATACAGCTAAGGGGGCTGCATGGGGCCCTAGCCACGGTGATCATATGAAGGGCTAGGATAGGTCCGGTCAGGGCTTGGATGAGTTGGTTGAGTGCTGGAACCGAAACTCCACAAACATGCGTTGGTTGGGATGTTTTGGGGCGTGTGGTTCCTAGGGATAAAGGTGTGGTGCAAGGCCTGGTCTAGGGGCTAGGGACATGCCTTAGGGTCCTGGTGAGGGTCTAGTGTGAGCCAAAAACCGAGCCAAGGGCTGGGACCACAGCTTGTGAGCGAGGAAGCCAAGGTGAGCGTGCAGATGCGTTTTACGTGTTGGAGTGCATGAGCTTCAGGGCTTTGAGCATCTGGTCTGTGTCCAAAATGGCCTGACCATGGTCTTATTTAATGTCTAAGGAAGGGTTTTAGGCTCTGGTTCGGGGTCGTTTCTAGCCGTGGTCTGTTCGGAGTCGTAATTTGTCCGAACGTATCAAAAAAGAGCGAATTGACCCTAGGTTAAATTTTAACTCCATGTTTCGGTTTTTGGCTTGGGCTTGGGGACTTCCAGCAACTTGTATTAAGTCTTAGGATGTTAATAAGGGTCTAGTCTCAAATTGGTTCGAGTCAGAAGGGTAGTTTGGTCATTTGTTTTACAGAAATCGCGGAAACGGTGGTAAACGAGCCATCCGGGAAGCGAATTGAGTCGTTTTTTAACGTAGGTCCTAAGATTGAATTTTCAGCAATTTACTGGATATTTTTGGGTTTTTTTAAAGTTTTGAAATCCAGTCGTCTCCTTGCGTCAAATTTTAAGTTCGTCTGGGTACGTATAGCGTTGAATCTTGTGCGGTTGGTTCGAGTAAAGTTGAGGGCGGTTTTCAACTTCCTAAAACAATTCCAACTCATGTTAAATATTATTTTTAGAAGTTTTAAAATATATGCACGATATATGCTATTTTTAGAAGTTTTAACGTATTTTGAATGTATATGCTATTTTTAGCAATATCGGCATATATGACTGATATAAAGCATCTTTTTGGAAAATTTTAAAAGAATATGGAAACTCATGAATGTTTTATGAAATGATAAAGTAAAGAAAATATTTTTGAGGAATGTGAATTGATCGTGAAGAAAAGATAGTAAGGGATCTGTTGAAAACGGAACAGTGAACTTGTAATGAAAATGAGTGAACCATCGAGAACAGGAGGCGAGAATCTCAATGATAATGAATCCGTTAAAAAGGGGAATGGTGAAGTTATTTTTATGATAGTCGGTGGGATCGTCGAAAAAGTGGATGTTGAACCCGGCGGCCTAGTATTATGGTTTATAGATTTATCAATCAAATAAAGGTTGTCACTTTCTAGGATCGGACTTCACATAAAAAGGATAATTTTAAATGGAAAATGTTCATATCTACTCACGATTTCAAAAGTTGCATATTTTGAAGGTTTTATGCTTCCATGGAAAAATCTATTTTCAGTAAAAGTAATTTTATGCATGTGATTGTATATTTGCGTACTTGCTATATGAGGCTTAAGCATGCTGAGTCATTGAGTTGAATGGTTGCGGGTAATGATGATGTTGAGTAATGAGGTGCGGACTATCGAGCTATCCGGAAGGCGCAAGTGCATACCGAGGACATAGAAATTCCATATATGTGAAAGACTTTTGATGATTTTATTGATTATCGCTTCTATTTGTAAACTGTTAGGATGCTAGAATTTATTGAGTTGAATTTTATGCTTTTATTGCTTTATTTACTTATTCTGCATGAAGGGTTGGTCTTTGGATATTATGAAATTCATTTATTTGATTATTAATGTTAGTTTATTTATGATGAATCAATTATGCATGGTTTTTTTTAAAAAAAAACTAGTGTGAATTAAATGAATTTAAAAGTAGGATTGTTTCAAGTAACTCCTCGTTGTTGTCACATTTTAAGATTTTGTGTAACTACAGTTATTTTTCTAGTCATTGATGAGATAAATTTTAAAACGCATAATTAACTTATTTAAATGTTTATGATTATGTGTATTTTCAGTCATAGCTTTTACAAAAAAAAAAAAAAAAAAATCAGTAGAATTTTATGTAGTTGATGTTTCATCTTATACTCTCTCACTTTTTTTTGTTCATGAATAATTTCATTAGAAGGTTTAGTTAATACAACAAACCAAGTTATGTTAGTTAAACCCTAATGATTGAAACTCTTATTAAATTATTATAAATCTTATTAATATGTTCAGAAAAAACTTCCAACATTTTACAAAGATTTACTCTTGTATCAGCATTCAATAGTTTTCAATGTCGAATGGACTGCTCTTTAATTACTCGACTTTTCCAAATTTAATTTAATTTTTTTTTAAAACGGTCCTCTTTTGTAGGATAAAGGTTCTAGATCAATAAAAGATTTAATTTTGAGTAATTTGTTCGATAAATAATTTGTTAGATACATAACAAATTAAAATAAAAAATTGGTTTCAATTCAATTCCCATCTGACCTATTATAAATTCACTTCCAGTACATTATACTCGACTCGACTCGACTCGACTCGGCTCGACTCGGTGTGTATCCACGAGTGCATTCCCTCAGTTCCCCTCAAACAGAATGTCTTTCCCACTCCTCAAAAACATTACTTCACATCAACTAATCTTCTCCTCTTCCTCTGCGAAAATGGTTAGAAGATTCTCAGCTTCCGAAAGGGAAATCTCTTCGGTTGTTCAGTCGAAAGATTCAGGTTAGAATTTGCCAATTTTCTTTGCTATACGCCACTAATATTTCGTTTATTGTCCTTTTACTTTAGAAAGGGTTTGGACAAATTTGAGTTTTGATGATTCTTTCAGGCTCTAATGTTCTAGATGAGGGCTCCGAGAAAAAAATTCTTGTCTTTGTTCGAAAAAGGAGAGCCATGAAAACCCTTCAAGCTAAAGTGAAAGATGTTAAGCCTGAGTTGAATGATGAAAATGTAAGCTTTGATGATATCTTTCTTAAAATTAACATAGAGAGTAATTTTCAACACGTTCTCTTATGTGTACATAAACTATGATTTATTTGTTAGTTGATAAAGTTGGTTTCATTTGTTAGCTGAGTATTATTTTCCAGTCGCGTGTGTTGTTTGCCAGTTAATTCTTCGTTGCTAGCAGAGACCACTTGAAAGGACTATAGTAATGACAAGGGAAAGAAGTAGAGAGGGAGTTGAGGTGGGAAGTGGAATTCGTAGAAGATTAAAGCCAAAAACTGATCCACGTCTTGAATTACATACCAAATTAACTAACTGATTGTCTCAGATCATAAAAATAAGCATGGCGATGACCATGGTTCGCCGAAACGGGAACGGAACGGGCGTTCCGGAACCGGAACGTCAGCAACCTTGACGAGGTTCCGGGTTGTGTAGGTTGATGGCTTGTATCGGCGTTTCATATACTGAAAACGGAGATATAACGGTGGAAAACGGGGATATAACGGTGGAACGGAACCGGAACGCAATTCGCGACGGTTTTGTTTTGAACAGTCGCTACTAGCGACGGTTTTATGTATGTAGCGACGGTTTTTATTCAACCGTCGCCGATTTAACATTGGCGACGGGTTTAACTATAGCGACGGTTTTATTAAACCCGTCGTCAATGTTAAATCGGCGACGGTTGAATAAAAACGGTCGCTAAA
The DNA here is from genome assembly GCF_022965805.1 of Primulina eburnea. Classification (NCBI taxonomy): domain Eukaryota; kingdom Viridiplantae; phylum Streptophyta; class Magnoliopsida; order Lamiales; family Gesneriaceae; genus Primulina; species Primulina eburnea. The sequence goes on along the minus strand of NC_133114.1, from coordinate 20,188,695 downwards.
TTTAGCGACGATTTTTCATAAAACCGTCGCAAATTCGTAATTTAAACATTAATTTCACTAGGGACATTGGAAAGCAAAACACATCGGTTGATGTGAGATAGTGAATCTTGAGTCTTCTTCCCGCTGCATCCATCAACGAAAGACTAATAAAGAAGAGACCGCAAGTTAACTATTTCTATTGAGAAATTTTCATTACAAAATGTGAAAAAAACTAAGTTAATTATAAAATATTTCTATTTTAATTTATGTTAAATAATTTGTAACATCACTTTATATAAGATTTGATGTTTATTATTAGTCCATCACTCTAAATTGATTAAAATTTGTGCTAACTTATATATATCCAATCGAAAATATTTTAAAGTTTTAATTAATTAAGTACAAATAATTTTTAATAGTATATTTAATTTTTGATATGGTTGGAAATATTTTAAATATAATGACAATATAAATTGTGTTCAATAAATTGTTTATAAAATTTTAAAAATATTTAAATTTCTTATTTACATCAAATAATCTATTTAAATGATATTTATTTTAATTTTTATATTTCTAAATATTTTCCAAAATTTTTAATTTTTATATATTTATAATATTTTTTTAAATACCCGTTCCGCGACCGTTCCACGAAATTTCATTGTAACTGGAACGGTAGCATTCGTTCCGATCTCCGCGACCGCGACAGCGAATCATGGTGATGACTGGTTGCTGAAATGATGACACGTCTGCCAAGTTTGTTGTCATTTTCAAAGGGTTATTGTTTGTAAATTGGATTGTCCTTTCTCAGATGAAAGTTGTATAGGATAGTGTCACGCATCCCCTTGATATATCATCAAATTTGTCTTAAATCAAATGTATCGTATAAGCAGCAAAGACCTGCCATGATGGCTCAGTATGTTGTACGTTTTATGAATATTTGTTGCTATATTTAGCTTTTAGAGGACAAGGTCAAGTGTGTCATATAAGCAGCAGTGACCTGCCATGATGGCTACCGGCTACGTATGTTTTATGAATTTTTGTGACTAAATTTAGCTTTTAGATGAAGGCATTATATAGTGCTTTTATTAATGTACTCAAATATCTCATCTATCCAAAAAGTTGTCTCCTGACACGGATGAATTTGAGAGGCACTAGTTTAAGTTGAAAAACACCAAGGAGTAGCATCTAATATCATGTATTAAGAGCTAAATTAGTCTAGTTTTTCATTTGTAGAATTTTGGATTATTTAATGTAAAAATTAGCTTTGGAAAATCATGTATTCGCGATCATCATAGATACCAAAAATACTTTAAGATACTATTTTGTTCCCTCTTGTTTGAATTACTGATACCTTCTCACATTTACTCGCCTTAAGCGTTTTCTGCCTTGTATGAATAAATCAATCCAAATAGGCAAGTCATGTGTCTTTCGAAGTCTGCACGCTGAATGCCACTTAATATTTAGACATGTCAACCATGTAATATGCCTTTATTGACGGCAGCTGTGCCTTAGATTTACTCTTACTTTGAACATGATTGTAACACTTGATGCAGCCTTGCAGCCTACCTGAAATTGAAGATTTTGCATATGGAAAGGCTAGCAGTTTTTCCTCCTTGAGTATGTATCTGGTGTGAATTTGTTACATAATCTATTTAAATTTTAACCACAATAATTGTATTTATTTATTTTAAAGGTTTTCTATGATATTTAAATTCGTGACTTCTTGGTGTCATTGAGTAATTGGTGGTAAAAAATTTCCCACATTTGGAATGACTTTCCCTTGGTTTTAGCTTGAAATCAATCCATCTTTCGCAATTTTAATTAAAACTGGGCAACAATTTTATAATGGTTATATTTTTTATGCTTAGGTTAGTTCTTAAAAATAACTGATAGATTGAAAGATTTTGTAAATATTAATGACAGTCTATGATTTAAAGTCTAAAAAAAATTTGGATGCTTTTAATGTACTAAGATAGGTTATCTAATAGACTTCTTTGATTTGCATGTCCTGCTTATTTATGTGAATGACCTAGTTGATAGTGTTCATTGAGTGGGGACGAAGAATTTCCCCCATTTCATTGACAATCATGCTTTAATTAGCATTGTTCCCCCATTACAGCACATTCACCGACAAACTGGAAAAATGTTCTTGAAGGAATTCGTAAAATGAGGTCTTCTGAAGATGCACCAGTAGACTCAATGGGGTGTGAAAAGGCTGGAAGTTCCCTTCCTCCTGAGGTAGTTTACTTATGATGATTTTCAGCTCATATAATCTATTAAAATTTTAATGGTGTGGCACCATGGAATTTTATGCGTTGTTTTTGGCTGACAAATTTTATGGTTGTTTGCATGGAATAGCCATTTTATTGTGGATTTTGAAACTCAAAGAAACAATGTCTGCCATATCTAGGTTATCACGACTTACTGCTGACGGTTCAATCTACTCTCTACTCGACTCTAATTCTTTTTCACACCTATTTTGAAGTTTTAAAGTATCACCTTGTTAATCATTGGTCTAATTTGGTGTATGTCAGCAGCCAGCCTTCCTTGCAGTCGTATGCCTTTGTTTTATACTGACCTTTGATTCTTTTGATAACGTTAGTGAGATATCTGACCTCGGTTTATTATCCCACATATTGTCCTTTGTTATCTAATGTTGGTCATTTAACCGGGATTTCAAGGTTTTTATTTATTGAAACAATGGCTATATAGGTCACAAGAATTTCCTCGGACTCCCGAAACATTGTCATTGCATGCAGTCATGGTGCATAAATAGTTTTTAAATCTTTAGTTTTTGGTTGATGGACGGAATTTGTGTTTGGCATGGAATTTGTCTGTATTTCCTTTTTATGGTTTGTCAGGAACGAAGATTTGCGGTTCTGGTATCTTCACTCTTATCAAGTCAAACAAAAGATCATGTTACTCATGGCAAGTACTTATTTATTATCAATATCTCAGAGGAATTACCTTTTATATCTTTAGACTTGTTGAATTCAATAAGTAATCATGATATGATGGGGCTGGTGATGCATTGTAAATTAGATTGTACACTGCTCACTTTTTCCTGTATCTATGTTGTTTGCTTGTCTTAGTCTAATCCGTCTTCTTTTCAGAAGTTTTATTATTAATATTTTTGTGGAGGAATAGCTCAACAAAATTGAAATAAACAAACTTGACATTATTGGTGAATTTAACCAGCGTTTGTTGTGCAAGAACAAGAATTCAAATGATAAGATTTGAGCTTCTTTTGAATTTTTTCGGCATGCAGAACATCTTTGCTAGTATCACATTGGAGAAAGTGTTTGAAGAAACATATTAGTAGACTTAATGGTAGAGAAAGGCAGGCTACTGCTAGCTACTAAGCATTTTTAAGTGTTTGGATTTAATGGCTATTTAAATTTCAAATAAATGACAGTTGAAAATAAGGATTTCGTGTTGGAAACTCTAGTTGAGACTTAATTTTGCTTGGTGATGTCATTTATGTATTATTGGGATCTCTGACACGAAGAATGCATATTTAATAATCTTTATTATGGGTGAGATATTCTACCTCGGGTTTGTGTACTAATTTTATTGAGCACTTCGTATTGTAGGTGCTATTCAACGGCTTCTCCAAAATGATTTGCTCACAGCAGAAGCCATGGTCAAAGCTGATGAAGGTGCAATCAAGGACATAATTTACCCTGTATGCTTCTTTTTTTGTAGGTTATTTACCGATTTCATTTTTAATGTACAACATCTAGACGAGATGAAATGGGATTCAATGGTAGATTTTGTACAAAGAAACTGTTAATATATTAGCGAATAGAAACAATTTCACCCCACGTGCTTTGTGTCATCTACTTGGTTCACTTTGACTTTGAGCAGGTGGGATTTTATACAAGAAAGGCAAGCAACTTGAAAAAAGTCGCAAAAATTTGTCTCTCAAAGTACAATGGAGATATTCCTAGTACACTAGAGGAGTTGCTCTTACTTCCAGGAATTGGCCCGAAAATGGCTCACCTGGTACGAGAAGGGATCTATCATATTATTTAAAATGTTTATTTCTTATAATCTTTATTAAATATTTTTCGGAGATGTAAGGTGCTTGCCCTTCTAGATCATGAATGTAGGTTGGAATAATGTTCAAGGTATATGTGTAGACACTCATGTGCACAGGATTTGCAATCGGCTTGGATGGGTTTCACGTCCTGGTACCAAGCAGGTATAATTCATTGTATTTTGAAGATTGTTACTAAATCACTTCTAAATAAGTAACTTCTATGCTGATCAATGTCAACTATCAAGTGTTTGCTAGGAAATTTGGCAGTCATTTTCCTATGCACAACTATTTAGTATACTCTGAGTAGCGGGAGTTCTGTCAAGTGGCCATTTTGGAAGGAATTTACTTAGTATAGGTTCTGAAAATTAACAAATGAGCTTTAACGCCATGAGATTTAGATCTCTCATTCTTGCACCACGTACATCTAATAGATCTGCTCATGTCCTCACTAGTATGATAATGGCTGATCATAATTTTCATAAAGGCTTACTTTCAGTCCCTAGGTGTTCAAGGTCTGTTATCAAAAGTGATGTGATTAGGTTCTGTAATTTTCCCAAAAAAAAGAAAAAAAAAATATATACAAGATACCTGCCAATGACAAATGAGCCATGCAGCAGAGGAATGATATCGATTCACTAGTAATTTACATTGCAATTTTCTTTTTTCTTAGAAAACCTCAACGCCAGAGGAGACTAGAGTATCGTTGCAACTGTGGCTTCCTAAGGAGGAATGGGTCCCCATAAATCCTCTTCTGGTATTTTTACATTAATCTTTACATGGGTACAGGACTGGTTTGCATACTGGTATCATCTTTCAGCTTTTGTCGAGATACCTATGTTCTGTAAACTCGAGTAAAATTTCACCTATCCTTTGTAGGTGGTTCATTTTGAGAAATCGTGCTTTTATTCTCCAAAACGTTGTCTTTCAGGTTCAAAATTTTTAGATGGTTCTAACGATTCATAACCTGAAAGACAGATGTGACCAGTTATTTCTTGTTTGGGCAAATGAGTATCTCATCAAGTTTATAGCACTCTGAACCATTTCCGCGAATATCAATTTACTGCTAACTATTTGGAAAGCAGGTTGGCTTTGGTCAGACCATATGTAAACCACTTAGACCTCGTTGTGACAAGTGCACCATAAGCGGTTTTTGTCCATCGGCATTCCTAGAGGCCAGCCCTTCATCAACGCCTAAGAAATCTCGATTATGCAAGCAGTTGTAGAGGAGTTGCTCGTGAGGACTTTGCTTCCTTTTAACCGCGAGTTATCTGGTCATTGTTTCCTCTATTTGTAGGCAAATCGTGTAATTTGAACTAACATTTCGTGCGATTTTACGTGTTGGCTTAAAAGCTTCGACGGTTAAGCCGTCGAGTGCTCTAGCAACAAATATATCTTTTGCTGTAACTGGATTATTTGTGTAAAATTAAATTAGTTCAATTATTACGAAGTTGCAGACTGCTTTTTATCAATTAATTGATGCAAAAAAATAAAGTTAACAAACATAGATTCCACGTAGTTGGGCTCTTCAAGCTTTGTAACTCATAAATTATTAGGTACAATACAATTTTGTGTTATATGTGGGAGTTGGTTCTCTAATTTTTCACAAGAAAAGCTGATTTTTAGTTGCCAATATCTTGAGGGAATTTTAGCTTGAAGTGTGCTTGTATTTTATGTACGAAACACTGAAAATTATGGTGTGACATAAACAATTGATGACATAACACTTAGGGATGACAACAGGGTGGGTTTGGCAAAACCTAAGAACTGTTCTTGTCCCGTGAAACCCCCGAGTCTCAAGCGAGTTAGATCAGTGAACCCATCATTTTTTTAAATACAACATAAATTAATCATTAAAGTTATTTTTCACCTTTATTATTAATATTTGAGGGAAAAAATATTATTACAAATTAAAATATATCAATTTTTATTCAAATAATAGTTATTAAGAAAATAAAATTTCTAATTATATATTTACATATTCAATTTTAGATATATATTTTCAACATTGGAAAAAATGTAATATATTATTAATAATATATATACACAAATTTTCTATGTTGTTCACATGTCCCCCCGACGGAACATGTTTAATTCAGGGTTTTGTTTAGATCCCACCCGTTGTCCTCTTGAATAGCACCCATCATTGTTTACGTCCGCCACTTTCGTCACTGGGTCTCAGCCAAAAGTGGAAATACGATCGTCGGACTCCCTTTGGGGCCTTCTTCCGTAAACGGGCTCTCTCTGGAGCATTTTCCCTCACGATATCCCTAATCATATCATATCATATTTTTCACAGTCCATTCACATCCTTCAAAATATTTTCCTTTCCTTTTATAAAATATTGTATCTTTCAAACTCGTAAAATATCATTTTCATGAGAAATCGTAAAACCTTTGCATATAGCGGAAAAATATCATATTTTCATTGTAAAAATTTTAAAATATAATTTAGTATATATTATGATTACTTGGGACACTGTCAGACCTTTTGTACTACCCAGCACGTAAAATGATCATTTTATCCTTGGACTCCAAAATTCTCAATTTTGACTTTTTCTCACTTTTATTGACTCGAGCCTATGTCAAATCATCATATAAGCTTAAATTTGAATTCTAACATTTTTCTTATACGTAAACAGGAGAATTTTGATTTATTTACTTATTAACTAAATCGTGAAGCGTTTAAATCCCGAGTTAATTCGAAACATAATATTGTCTTCCCAAATTTTAAACATAAGATTTTCATACTTAAACTACCCTTATGAACCATTAACCAACTCTCGTGGACCACGGTTCGAGAGCCCACACTCTTTCACTAGCAAAAACCGAACCCTAAGCCCTGATTGATCCACGTTTCTCCAAATTTCTCGAACCACCCTCGAGCCACCTAGGACCAGACCTTGCCCAGACCCTTCTAGCCCTACACGAACCCTGCTAGACCATCCCTAACTGATTTGCTCACCATCTCCATTCAGAAAACAAGCCGCGCACCCTAACCTCTCTTCCCACGGCTCGCGACTTTCCTCCCTCCGCGCGTCCAAGAGTCCAGCCATGTTAGGACTCTCCCTAGATCTAGGACACAGTCATCACAGTGCCTCCACCGTGCCTTGTTGAGCCCCTGGTCCAGCCGCCCCCTAGCCGTCACTTAGCCGAAGGGAAACCCTAGGTTCTAGCTTCTATCCATACCACCCATTAGGCAAACTTCCAGCCATCGTTCTTTGCTTAAACGACTTATTTTCCAACCCTTTAATGTCCTCTAGTGGCATCATATCCTTTAGAAATCATAATACATCTCAAGAGAGCATAAAAACGTCAAAACTTTGAAAAATATTCATTCAATCATCAAATAATTTGATCAATATAATTTTCATGCTTAAAAACATAAAACACACATATTATGATTTGAATGGTGCAAAAATAAGGTTAAGAAGTGTGCATTTGCGTTTAAGACGCTCGAAATACGAATAACGAAGCAGTGGAACGTCGGTGACGAACGAATGACGATTTCTATTTTTTTTTCTACCCTTTTTTCTTATCAAAACCCTACCAAAAACCCACCTTGAGATGCAAACGAGTCGGGTAATCGTTGTTAGAAGGAAGAACGGGGAATAAAATCAAAAAATGAATCAGAAAAAAATTGAAATATTCCCTTGCTAAGATTCCTAATTCTTGGCCAGTTTTCCTTCCAACTTACGTGATTGTGTGTGTGTGTGTGTTTTGGTGTGTGTATGTGTGTTTTGGTGTGTGTGTGTGTTTAGGTATATGTGTAAGACTCTTTTAAAAAGAATTTAAAAAGGTTCCTAAACACCTAATTAATTAGCTCAATTAACCATAGTTTAAAATAATTAATTAGGTCTATTAAGATTAATAAAATCATTAGACCTCAAATTAAAAGATTTAAAAATATCCATTTCAAAAAAATCTTTTATAAAATACATAATTTCTTTGTTGCCACTAATTAATTTAAATTTGACCTTAAAATAAAATAATTTTTAAAATATTTAAAATTTTCTTAACTAAAAATAAAAATTTAAATTAAATGTTTAACACCTTAATCGTCTTTGATCCTCCGTCCCCGACCACCACCAATATTCGTCTAAAAATCTTTAAATTACGCAATCGAGCAAAACTCACAATCAATCATTTAGTTACTCAAAATATGTCATCAAGCATCTAAAATCATTTAATTAAAATATTTTAGCAATTTAATAATTTTCATACATGCAGTTTACGTGGACTGATTTTTGGGCGTTACAATTATACTAGTATTGATTTCTGTGTTTTCGTTGAGATAGTCAAATTTAGTAAGTTGAATTTTGATAAAGATCAAATGTTCGACTTATAAAAGGGCTTATATGTGGATTTTGATAAAGATAAAATGTTTAACCGGTAAAAGTTCTACTTGGCTACATTATAAAGAGGTGTTTACACTCGTCACATGATAATATCTGGTCGTTGACCGAGATTGTGATGAAAAAACGAACATAGATTATTTGATCAATAGAAGTGAAGTATCCTATTGAAACGCTAACTAGAATAAATTCTAGTTAGACATAACAGACATTTTAATCAATCACTAACTACTAATAGTTTTGAAATATTGCTTTGGAGCCTCATAATCAAACACCAACTAGTATATGTCCCAGTTGTTCAAATCACCTAATCAGAATCCTAATATGACTATAAATCCATGTAATATAAATAATTGAGTCTAGAGTTTTGACTCAATAATACAGCAATATTTGACAACAAAATATTCTCTCCCACAACCAATTCAGCCGCCCCCTCTCCTCAACCAAGGGTTTCGACCGCCTCAGACTACTGACTCCACTATATCTCCGTCATGCTTCCGCCGCCGCTGTTTGTTGTCCCTCCTCAACTTAAAATCTCTCATGGTTTTCTAGTGCAAACTTGAAGAAAAATTATGAAATCAATTGTGAACTTAATTTTGGAGATAGAAGAAAGTTGTTTACTTCAGTTGATTGTTCGTAAATATTTACAAAATTAATTATCTCCGCTAATCTCAAAATAATTGGAACCAAGTGATTATCAACGAAAGGTAAAATTCAATAAACACCTTATTATTGAAATAAAACTATACATCCAAGTATATTGTATATTACAATTTTTGTACATATTTTAAATTCTGTCGCGTGCTTGAAACGATGCACCTACAATAACAACCTTATGTCCATGTTTACATTTCAATAGCAATATCAAAATCTCTAATTTGTACTGCGTTCTCCATTTTCTAAGGAGAAGATTTCATTCAGCAGCTTCGGCTTTGGCTCAATGGATCGTAATCATAAGCATCACCAGCCTTGACAAAACGACCCTTCACACGTCTCCTTACATCTGCTCTTGCTTTGCGAGATTCATACCTTACTTTCTTCTGAAATCTGTCAAATTAATGAATTGAAATCAAGTATAAGAGGCAAAAAAAAAGGAAAATTTTATCACCAATTTTAGGAGTCATCGTGTCATATGGTATCAACCAGTATTATTCATTGCCTGTACACAAGCAGGGGTGGTGGATTGAGCAGGGGTGAGATTGCCCCATCCCCTCTTGAATTATTGCCTATGATCCATTTTTGAGCATATAAAAGTTGGAGGAAAAATCGAACAAAATTCATACTTTCGTGCTTTCTTCTTTTCCTTGTACCGCATAACAGCATCACTCCTGCTACAAAAGACAGAGTTCTTGGGACCTGGAGGAGCCCACAGTGGTTCTTCCGGAATCGGGATTGAAGAAACTCCACAATCTTGAAAATCACCGGCACTGCTCTCACCGGTGAGACCAGAAAATGAAACGCCAGAATGTGCCTGCTGTGCGAAACGCGTGTTTGGTTCCGTCTTACAACTCATAACTGAATCTGCAGAAGCTATATTGCTGCATACTGGCATATTTACCCTTCCACCCCACGATCCCTAACATGTATCACAAAACAAAGAGCATCAAGAGAAGGAACCAGAAATAAATTCAAGGAAGGCCTCATATTACTTCTACAGATAAAAAATCTGCATCTTTTCGAGGTATACTGTCCTTTTTATGTAAGGAAAGCTTAGCTACAACCTCTTTCAAACTTTCAACACTTGGAACAATTTTAAGGGAAAAATTTACCTGCTATTTATATTTATGGGGGAAAACATTAAGCCACAACAATAAAAAATAACCTTATTTTGCAAGTTCGTGCTTGATAGTGAGTCGTGGCTGCTACAAACAAAATGCTTTGATAACACATCTAAAGTTGAAACGCAACAGATGAGCCAGAAACCAGAAGCACAGAAAGCTTCCAGCTACTGAGTAACCAAAATATTCCCAGGCATAAAAATAAGTACAGATTCGCATAATAACCCTCCAGTCTTTGAACAAAAGGAAAGACAACTATAGTAAATGAGAAAGATATCAAATCGGCTATCAGGATCTAACTTCATGAACAATAATACCTCCCTCAGCAACAGTTCCCTTGGCAACGGCAAAGTTTCCTTATCCACTAATAGATTGTAATGAAGTACATCCATGATACAACCAGATAAGTGTAAATCAGTTCCGGTTTTATTGAATTACCTCATCAGCGTAATCACCCAGACAGTTGGATCCTGATACGTCCTTTGTCCCAAATAGTCCATCATCAAAAAGCTGTTCAGGATTATTATGAGTTACACCAAAAAAATTTTCATAGTTCTCTATATTTAAATCGATCTCATCCATATCAAAATCATTGTAGAGACCATCATCTTCACATACAGCAGGCCCCTTAGCTTCAGATAAAAAAACCTGCAGATAAATGGACAATACTTGATAAGGTTCTAAGCCAAGTAGATAAAATATTTGCACGAAAGTGCGTTAATAAACATGGCACCTCATTGTGAACTGCATTTTGTTTAAGATTTGGGTTTTAAAAAGTGCATCAAGCCAAAAATATAACGGAAATTCTCAGTTTTGAGATTCAACATGAGTTCTAGGCATCTAAAATGCATTTCGAGTAATTAATTGGAATTTTCGGATTAAGGGACTATAGTTATTTTTTTATTTGGTTGAAGTCTTTATCTGTGCATATAGGTAGTCTCAGATTTTAATCAATTTGAGTTGATTAGATGCTTCTGTTGGCAAGGATCTCTTCTTTTGTAACCACTGTAATTCATATTTCACCTCAAATTTTGGCGATTTTTCTATAAAACACTTAATCTATCCCTCAACTGAGCATAGTAAGTTGAATTGCTCGGAAAAATTAGAAGAGTGCAAAAGTAAGATTTTAGGATAACCTTAAAATTTTACTTGTAGTGCCCCGAAATTCTAAGCTGAGCTATTGGAAAAAGTGCAGTTAAAATGCCAAATGCACGAGGAGTCAAGAAATATGAATACTTGGGAATATAAAGTGTTGAGGAGGTGGGAGATCAACAAACGTCACAATTTAAGGGAATTAAATGTGTAATAAACATGTAACAAGTGAGTAGGATGATTTCTTCATGATGAAGAATAATCTACCGCCTGAGTATACCTATAAGTAGGAAGTGAATGGCGAAATTGATATCTACAATAAACATTACACAAAAACTCTGTTGCATAAAATAAGGTGAAAACAGCATAAAATTTAAACCTTAGCCCTTAGGTTCAGAAGCTGGTAGTGGTTGAGGTACATGGTTCTGCCCACTGGGAGTGTTCTTATAATAAGTACACTTGCATAATGTGGCAATAAACACAACATACAGGTGCGCGTCATAAATCCGGGCAAATGTTTGAGAGCATGGTTTAATGTAAGGGATCCTTCCGTACTATTTTTTCGATAATGCAGAGTAGCGATGAGCTATGTGAGGATACAAGTTTGGGTTGCATCCTTAGAATGGCCATTCTGGAACAAATGTTTATCAGGGAGACAAGAAAACATATCTTGGGTGGAGGACCTGACATTCTGAGCACAACATTAATTTATTGTTGCAGTTTTTCGATGCTTTACATCATGAATTTTACATCGAATTTATAATTGTTACCCTAGTTAGGCGGCGATGCAGTAGGGTGAGATAGAACATCTAGCAAGTTGGCCTCGTGTTTATGTATTTTACAGCTTCCAAGAAGTCGGTATATACTTGAACATTTGTATCAGAATTCCTCTTTAAAACTGTCTTTCTTTTGCAGATTTCCTCAATTTCATAAAGAATCATGAGAAGAACAGCGACTCACTTCAACGCCTGATTCTCAACTTATTTTATGTAAATATATTTCTGGCGATAATTAAAAAATCCACATGGTTTAATATTTGTTGGTTAAACTTTTACTTCCATTTGAATTTTCTTCTACCGGTAGAATTTTGTTCTACCTCATGAGATTTATTCAACTGGTTATGTTTTATTCCTTCCAGTCTTCTTCCGGTTAAATATTTGCCTTCCGGTTGACTCAGTTTCTATTGGTTGATCCCAGATATGTAAAATAGCGGTAATCTATTCTGGGTCATACATTGGGCCTAGCTCCACTATACTGAATTCTAATCTTCTGTAAGTCTCCTATTACGCTACTTTAAATTCACATATAACAACTTTTATGTCATTATTGTGGAGTAGATCAAGAAATAAGAACTTGTAGAAATATCAGAGGGAACATTTAAACGATGTTAGATAGTGAGAATGTGCATTATGAAGCTCAAATCATTCTGACATGAGCAACTAAAGAATTAGAGTTAACCAGAAGGACTTATTCATGCTACTGTTGTGATAATGTTGCTGTCATTAACACATAAAGCTGTCTCACAGTTTTCCTTTCCTTGGTTGCATACAGCACTTTGTATAATTTTTATTGATTTTCACTAAAACCTAAAACAAATCTGATTTGATCAAGTTGGATCTACATCGTGAAAAGATTATATAATTGCCGCCTCAACCAGTCAAATCTACAGTACACAAAATCAAGAAAGTAGTTTGTGAGAAGAAAGGTTGCAAATTTCCTACTTTTGTTACTATGCAGCAACTTTGTTATTCTTAGAACATACGACTAATCTTCCCAGAGCCAGAACTCGCATAAAGGAAGGGAAGAAGAAAACACTTTCACAAATTTATACAACGGCTTCACGGAAAAGTCCAGCAATGTCCATTCGGATGCAAAAGTATATGCAAAATTAACCCTGGTAAAGATGCAGGCATATTGTATTCTGGAAGTGCTCAAAGAAAAATTAAGAAAAAACGGTTACCTTGGGAGTGGTAGAGCAAGAAGATCCAGCTAGCTGATCCACATTATGTAGTTTTGGATCAAGCAAAGGTCTTGCTGATTCCATCCAAACCGTAGATTTATCCATCAAAAGGCATGCATTTTGAACATTGTTCTTTCCTAGGGAACCTTGGCAATCTTTTGGCCTGTTATCTGTAATGCTCATCGAACCCATTCCCTGCTCACAAGTAGAATCTCCTACTGATGGAAAATCTAGAAGAAACGACCAAATTTCAGAGAGTTCAGCAGCTGAAGGGCAGCCAGAATAACAGTTAACTGGTTGTCTTTTGTGCGCAGAACCTGTATTTGAACCAGTATGTCCCATCCAATCACAATTTTGGCAAAGAGACAACCTTTCTTCCATACATCTAACAAATGATGGCTGAGAATTACATCTTTCACACACAAGTGTCCTTGAGTGACGTCTTGAAAGTGCATTTGCAGAATGGACATTACGGTCGCAGGATAAACACAAACTCGCTGCATCAGAACGACAGTACACAATGGATTTTTGCTCTCCACAGAAATCACAATGATATCCCATATTTTCGTGGATCAACTTCTTCCCCGGGATTTTTCCGTCAATCCTAAATGATGTTTTTTTAAAAACAATAAACTGTCTTCAACTTCAAAGTTCATTCACTTTTAGCCACAATTTGGTTCAGATACCTGTACTCTATTCCGCAAGAAAACCAATCTTAATTCAACATTCAAGCATACATATTGTTATCCAGATATCAGCAACAAAGTGCGCAAAAGATCTGGCATGCTATAAATTGGATATTGTACAACATGAAGCTATGATAGGAAAAGTCAGGAAAAGCAGTATAGAATGAATTTTCAACCCCAAGCAAGTTATATACTTCTGAAACCATAAAAAGAATTCACAGCTATATTCCCATATACAAACAGAACAAATTCTCTTCCGATACGGAACCCACCCCGTAATGTGGTAATGATAAAGTTGCAAGGACAAATTCCTTAAGGATATGTATCACGATAAATTGCGTTATATTAAAACTCAACAACGGCATGCCTAATCACACCAAGAGAGAGGATATGGTGTCCAAGTCTCCAGTATATTGGGAATCAAGAATCCAAACAAGAAGTAAACATTAATTAAACTTAAACCAATCTGCCTCGAAGTATAAGCATCCCTAAGAATATCAGCAAACATAAGACCTCTCCAAGAAATAAATCACAAAATAACCTCTCCAAGGAAAAGGAAAACATATAACATCCTCCCAGAAGCAATCAACAGAATCCCAGCTAAAGATAGAAAATTCCAAGCATTTCACCAAAAATACACCCCAATTATAACAAGAAAAACAAGCTCAGACAAATACAGAATTTTTCCATATGCCTAAACCACACATTAACATAATTCTGAGCTTCAATTCCCCAATATTTCTTCAAATTTTCAAAAACCAACAAACAGGTACATCTCAGAAAATAAAAACAACCCCAGGAAAAAGTTATTAGAAAAATAAATGCAAGCCCATCTGCCAAGAACAGGTTTACTTGCAAAATTTATCATTAAAATGCAGCCTAAACACAGCAAAATCACAACTACACGATGGAAAAGAAAACCGACTTTTGTGTGACTCACACAATACTTCCAACAAAGAGAAAGATCGGACTTTCCGACAAAAATCTTTCCATACCTGGCAGAAGATAGATGGGTGAAGTGTAGTTGAGTTCGGACAAAGCCTTTCCCGATAAATAATTAATGATATAAAGTCATAAAAAAGTGCAAGAAAAGAGAGAAGAGAAACATGTAGGGGATGTGAGGTAGGCCCCTGTCCTTTTCATGAAAACGAAATGTTAGGCCCACACCTTTTCATGGAACACATTATTATACTTATAATTTATTATTAATATTTTTAAATATTTCAATAAAGTAAAATTTTTAAAACTATCACGCAATTAATCCCTATCTTTATGGAAAAAAGGTTAGAGTTGAACCAAATTTCGTGATATTTTTAAATTTAAGCTACGTTTGGTTGAAGGATAGAGTAAACTAATGATTAGTACGTAAATGATAAAGAAAATGATTGTGATAGGATTGTAATATATGGTGTAAAATAATATTATGTTTGGTAAGATTTTTAAGTGTAGGATTATTTTGAATTTTTTGATGAAAAGACGAATTTGCCCTTCCCCTTCGCGACGGCGACAGTGGCGGTGGTGGCCGGCGGTCGGACGGAAATGGTCTGCCGGAAAAGGTCGGCAGGTGAGAGGGCCTGAAACGTCGCTATTAGCGACGGATTTGCCGGAAATGGTCTGCCGGAAATGGTCTTGCGACGGATTTACCGTCGCCGATCTTGTTTAGATCGGCGACAATTTCTGAAAAACCGTCGCTATTAGCGACGGTTTTTGAGAAAACCGTGGCTATTAGCGACGGTTTTTGAGAAAACCGTCGCTATTTGGGACAGATTTTTACAAACCGTCGCTAACTTGAGTTTGAATTTAGGAGAAGGGTAAAAATGGAAAAATAGGAGGTATTAAGAGTGGGATAATTTATCACACCTAAATTGTCAGTATTATTTGTCCAACAAATAGTAGCTACAGTGCTGGCTTTTCAATTTTATCACGGGCCTTCGTATTTCCTAAAAATCCAACCAAACGGGTGATTAGCCGGGATAAAATAATCTATCCCGGCTAATCTACCGAACCAAACGCAGCCTTAGAGTGAAATTATTAGAATGAGCAGTTTAAATTTAAGGTGAAAGTAAAATAGAATTTGAAGTTAAATATCCCTTTCGTTTTCGATTTTAAATAATCTTATATACATATCGGTTCGAACATGCTAAATGACCATCTATAATCATCGGCTAAAAGACATTAGATAGACTTTTACGATAATAATTGCACTAAGTGGTCAGAATTATCTAAACTTGAATGTTCACATATGAGCACTTTGCTCTAAATTCTTTTGAGAGCGTACCTAAATTCAACGAGTGGGTCTCATGTGAGACCGTCTTACGGATCTTAATGTGTGAGACGGATCAACCCTATCTATATTCACAATAAAAAGTAATACTCTTAGCATAAAAAATAATACTTTTTCATGAATAACCCAAATAAGAGACACGTCTCATAAATACGATCCGTGAAACTGTCTCACACAAATTTTTGTCAAATTCAACAATAAATTTATGTAATTTATTCAAAGTATTCAATGCTCTCTGTAGGACTAAGTCTTCGTAATTATATAATATATTTTAAATAACCACATTTAGAAAGCATGCCCACTTGCTCTCCATCAATCTCACTCAAAATTAAACTCCCGTGCAATTCATGATATCAAACACAATATCTTAGTTTTGATATTAATTGTTGAATCGAGCGCATATCTTTTTACTAAAATTTATATCTTTTGATAAAATACAACTCAGAATTTTTGAAATCATATAATAACATAGATATCATTGTTATTTTAACATAAACCATTATTGTTTTTAATACTTCTTTGGTTTTAATGTTTAATTCAAACAAAATATTTAACTTATTAATAAAATATTTGGTAACCGTGGCATATTTGTTTCTAGGGATAATTGTATCAATCCCTTTTGATAAAGGTATAAAAGACACAAAATCTCCTAAAAGATATTAATAAGCTAATATATCTATTGGGTTAAGCATCCATGAGAGAAAATAGTATTGAATGAGTGACCTCCTGGGAATTTTACGTACGTCAAAATGTTGATATTGCGCTGCTTGATCAGGTTGGTTGGCTGTACCGTTAAAGAGTGACATCATATCTTAATATGTGATATTGTCTCCGTTGGAGACATTGCCGATGATAGAGAAATAATAAAAATGATCTCTAAGAGATATAAGATACTACCAATAAATAGACACACACACATTTCTCTAGACTCATGAACCTAATAGCCTGACCCATTTGCACCCAAGTAGATGTGTACTTTGCGCTGCCACAAGTATAAAAAAAAAAATAAAGTTACGTTTTGGCTAACGACTATAACTTTTGGCCTAATAGAAAACGCTTTATCCCAACATCTTTATTTTTTTAAAAAAAACAAACATATTTCACTCACATGTTATAAAACTCACTACATTTACCCCATATAGCAGGAAACTATATGCTTAATTTTAAAAATACATGGTCTATGATATTAATTATGCATCTACTTCCCACATATACATTTTAAATAATCATTCAACTACTAAATAAAAATGCTGAAATTATATAGTTTAACTTTGTCAAATTCCTAAACTAGTGTTTTAAAAGAATTCAAATGTAACAGTCAAAACCCTGCCAAACCATCAACATATAAGAAGCTGTAAAATGAATAAAATAAACAATGTTTCACTCCTGACTTATAAACATATAATGTGCGAAAAAATTATGGTCCTCGGGTTAAAATGCTCAGATCCAGCTCTGCCTACTCAGTCTACGGCGCCTCCAGTGCCCACATCATAATGCTCACCTGTATCATTCACACCTATTAAGTCTAAAGACTCAAAAGCCTGAATCGTGATAACAAGTACATATATGTATCATGCAACAGTGAATAGTACTGTAATAAAAAATACAATTCATGATCTTAAAAGAATGACCTTAAACATAATAAGTCAAAGCATAAACATATCCAAAACATAAATCATCACATCAACATATACATGTTCATTTATTTTTATTGAATTTAGATCATTAGTTGTCACTTTTGTATCAGCTTTAGTCGATGAATCCATCTACGTATAACCGCAGTACCCGGCGGCGGGGATATCAGCGACAGTATTACCCATCCACTAAGACTTGGCCTTACATGTTCGTGTTCATATTAGTCACAACTAACACCCCTCCTTCAAAACATGTCATTGTATACATCACTTAAAAAAACACATGCGTATACGTATATTTTCTTAAAACCAAGCATGCAACATATTTTCTTTCATATTTTTCTACAAATTCATGTTCATATTAATAAATACATTTTAAAACATGCAATTTTGTTGATCAGGGCGCTGCCAGGACTGCTAACTCGACTCGATGCAAAATGACCATTTTTCCTCTGGAAACTCTAATTGATCATTTTACCCCCACACCTCAAAAATTCGACTCGAAGCCAACCAAAATTAAACCACAGTTCAAAGACTCCTAATCAAACCCCGTATGACCCAATTTAACCCTTACTAATCTCGATCATAACGACATATCAATACCCCGTATGACCCAATTTAACCCTTACTAATCTCGATCATAACGACATATTACACTTGCACTAGAAAATGTAAGGTATTTTTCTTTGAGAAGTTTGCTATCAAATCATCAAAATGAAGAAGCAATTTTTTGAAGAAAAATAGGAGCAAATTTCGGCCATGGAGGAGAGGGAGAGAAGGGAAGCCTTTTCTTTGTTGTGTAAAAGTGATGTGTATTCCAAAGGCATGCTAGCCTTTAATTTGAAAAAGTTGACTCTCAACCTTTCATCTCCCAAGCATGCGATTTATTTGGGCTTATAACAATTACAAAACCCATGCACTTTTATTTAAATATCTCAAACACATTTGAGATCAATTAAACTCTGCTTGAATTTACTCAAGCCACTAGTTAAATAATTATTTTCAATTGGACTCTAAAAGACCCAATGTTATTTAATTAATTCAACACTTGAATTAATTTAATTATTTGGACTCTACTAGGTCCACTATTGTTTAATTAATTCAACACTTGAATTATTTTAATTTAGCCCATAATAATGTTTATGAAAATCACAATTTTCAAATATATTATTTATTTGGCCAACTTTTAAGTTAGGAACACTTCTTAAATTAAAAGTTACATTCCCTATATAGAATTCATACTTCTAATTTTTCCTTGTGCTTATAAACTACTTTATAAGCCGTTCAATACAATGAACTAATTTTCTTCTCAACGGGATCTAGAAAGCTAGTTCTTATGTGGCCCTCAATGGTTCATTGATACAACTAGCAGTGAGTTCACATCTCAATGTGATTCAGGACTAAACATGTCATTATATGAGTGAAAGATCATTTGCAGAGCACCTTGAGGTGCTTCAAACAAAATATTCTCCAAGAGCTGCAATAGCTCGTGTTCTAAGAATATATACACCGATGAATTAGATCGAGTTTGTTATAGAACCAAGCGGAAAACACTCGAAATAATCCTTCGTTAAGAAATACTGATATATTTGTATATCTTGTGTAACTGAATAACCAAAAGACTAGATTAGTTTTTTCATTCATTAGTTCAGTTATGGTGAGAACTGAACCAACGGATGCTCTAACTAGTTAAATCAGTTTGAAAGCAATAGTTAAATACACAAGATATGTTTATGGATGTTTGGAGACTTCAACTACTCCTATGTCACCCCGTCTACCACCCCAGGTAGGATTCACTAGAAGACTTTGATCGATACAAATACTTGTATAAACCCACCCAGCTTAGGACTTATCTACTGCCTAAGTGAACTCCTAAACTAGACTAAAGGCAGCACCTTCCAGTCAACACTTCTTTAACGTCTATGTGAGAAAGACTACATACACAAGTTTAATGTCTTTGTGCAAGACTGTATTTGAGTGGCGGTGTGTGTGAGGAAACTGATCTGTGAAAACTACCCAAAAGTGTTCTCCCACACTGAGGGAAATATGTAACGTACCGTACTTTTAAATTACTTAAAATTTGCGGAAAAATTAAAAATTTTCTTGAATAAGAAATAAACTCTCAAAATTCGATGAAACAAACTGTTCATCCCAAAGTAGTTGCATAATAGCTCTCAAAGTAAAGTTGCCAAAAGTATTTGATTAAAATCTCATAACCCGTAACATGAAATCAGAGTATGTTGGACATTCATAAAAACTTAAAATATGGCGGTCCTCGGGTTTAGCCTCCCGCTCAGTCCAAGCCAGCTCCTTGGTCCCCAACCCTAGTCTTCTCCAAGTCATCCTCACCTGCATCGATCAAGTCTAGTGAGTCTAAAGACTCAACACGTATAAACTGGAAGTAACGAGTAATACGTAATAAAACCACATGCAACTTTAAAATAGAGCGTACATACATGAACTTGCACTTAAACTTACATACGTACATACATAGACGTGCCATAAACATAAAACTTTTCTAAAAAGTGCTTGCGTACTTGTACATACATGAACATACATAAACTTCATCATTTTGCGTATAGGCATGTTTCAAAGCAAATAACCCATAACATAAATCGCCTGATCAGACTAAATCACAGTACTGGGCTGACAGGAAAAATCCACTGCCACATACATGAGATCTCCGTTAATGCTTTAACGGGTGGATTGGTCCCCGTTCATGCTTTAACGCTTTCCAATCCTGATCTAAACCCGTTCATGCTTTAACGAGGTGAATTGGTCCCTGGTCATGCTTTACCGCTTTCCAATTCCTATACATAAATTTGGTCACAAAACATTTAGCATACCTCAAAAACTTGAAATATTTTCTTCACGTCGAATATACTTACTTGGCGTTGAAGGATTCGTTGGATCTAGCTTGGGGCCGCTGCTACTGTAAGAACCCGAAAATAATCAAAAGAATTATTCTAAATTTTTAATATAGTTGTGTATATATATTTATTATATAATACTTATAGTAACCCAACAAATAAGAAAGAGACAAAATGTACGCATATATATACGTATATATTAACCCTACAAATGAGGAAGAGGCAAAGTATATATATATATATATATATATATAATAATAGATTGGGGAGATGAATAAATTTTTACTAGATTTAATAAATATTTTACCCATATCAATTCATGATTGCATTCTACAGCAAGTGGCCTTCGGATGAGTATAAAAGGGAGGGATAGGAAAGAAAAAGAATCAAAACAAAACCATGTTAAGTAAATAATAAAATTTAAATTTAATAAATCAACTTTCCTATCCATCTCTTCAAGCGTCTTCTGTAAGGTAAATACTTCATGTTCTTTGTTGTTATGCTTCCTTGGTTGATCATATTCTATTAGTTATAAATGAGTTAACTAATAATACTGTGAAGTGTTGTTTGGAATTGAAGATGTTTCCTATAATATATACTATATTAGTGCACTACGGTCAAATATATATACACCTTGATGGAGCATATAGAAAAATAATATGAATAAAATTATTGGCTACTCTTGAATGCTATAAATTTATGAACCCAACCTTAAAATATTTTGGTAGAAGATGACGTAGGTACAAGGAGTTTACGAGAATGAGCTTAAAATTTTTAAATACAAATTTTAGTACCTTGTACATGAATAGACAATAAAATTTAAGAACCTATTTTGGACTCAATTTTCATGGACGTCAACACCCCTACTTAATAGTTCATTATTTAAAGAAAGTTACAATTTAAAATCATTTAAGTTTTAAATGGTAAATTTCTGGACAAAATCAAGGAGTTTTTTTTGTATAAATTAACATTTTAATATATACGTTTTGAATATGTATGTTAAATTAATTATGGTTATTAGAGTTCTTGAGTTAACTTTTCCAGATCTTAAATTTGTAAGGATTTTATGATGAAATATTACAATTTAATAATTTGCATAAGATGTTTCATACTTTTAGAGGACCCTAAAAACGAATGAAATGATCAAATAAAGCTTCTACATAATCTATGTTATTTGCTGAAAATATTAAATTAAAATAAGGAAGGAGAAAGTGAGATAATATAGAACTTCAAATTTTATAGTAGAAAAAAAAAATAAAAAGACACATGGTTTACTGATAAAAAAAAATAATTGATAAATGTTATGTTATTTCTCAGCTTGATCTCCTGTATATTTCATCTTGTCGTCGTTCATGAAAATAAAAGGTATGTTATTACAGGGTAACATACAACAGGTATTTATAAAGTTTGATATTTGTTGAACGTGAATTACATGACATTAAATTGTTTACATGGATTATTTGTGACATTACACACATCGATGCACTAAAACAAAAATATTTTACACACACTTATTTTCTATATATGTAGCACTGATGCATGACATGACATTGCATTGCATATTGTGCCTCGATTCCAGTTTTTACTTCCTTCGACATGGTGTTTGGATTCGAGGAGATTGTTTGGATGGTACGGAGCTGCGACTAGCCCGAGAGATGTTGTAGGCCGATAAGGCGCAGTACGTCCGTAGTCCTTGGCGAGCTGACCGGCATACAGTAGTAGACTGGGGGAGGAGTGGTCGCTACGGTAGTGTAGCCGAGCCTTGCCTGTTGATTGAGCTGTTATCCACTGCATTTACTGATTGTGCAGCTTCCGCTATACTGATTTCCCGTGCATGTGTATATACCCTGATCATGCATTGCATACATGTATCATTCGTTACAATTCATGTTGTTTTTATTTCGGTATTTCATACTGGGCTATTGCTTACCCCTCGGGGTGATTATCTTCTGTGTGTGGTTGATAATCAGGGCAACATGGCATCCATCGTACTTCTGAGTGAGGAGCCGTATGAGGAAAGCACTTATACTATCATGTTCATAGATGGAGCTTTAGCACTAGTAGAGGAGATCTTTTACGATTGCCCTGGGTTGATGTTAGCGATGGGGACAGACCCCATTTTATCATACTTCTCAGTAAGGGTGACTTGGTCACTATACGTGCCGATTCAGATGCTGTGAGGGAGGAGCTAAAATAAAAATGCACAAATATAATTATAATAATATATATATATATATATATATATATATAATTAGGCTCGGTATATTTTGTTATGTAATATTTATTCGAGCACTAATATGTAAAATGGTATGACGTTTAACTAATCAGGGATGATATGCGTTTTGGTTAAAGACAAACATTAACAATATAAATATTTATATGAATTTAGTAAACATGTTAATTTCAGTGTCTCAGCTAATAATTATACGTATTATATTTTTATACTATATAATACCGAATATCTTATGAAACGAACTGTCTGGGCCCGCGTTGACATTAAATTTTAAAATTTCATTCTCCACTGCAGAGTTAAAACGGTAATTAAATAAAATAATTCATGATAAATACCGTTGAGAGTCGAGGGACCCACAGCTACAACATACTAACATGGATTCAACACTTAACTTGCATAACTTAGACGTATTACTCGTACTCAACCACCAAGTACATAAATAACTTATGACGTTCTAGATCACTCGGGACTTGACCTCGTTAAATCATCGTACTAACCCATGACATCGAACTCCGAAAAGTTTCTAAAATGATGTGTGAATATTTCCCCAAAATAAAAGACATGAACTTACTATTTGAACTTGAAAAGAGGTGTAAACCAAACACTCCTTACACAAGGGTCCGCGCTCGGGCTGTAATATATTACAGCTCGAGCGCCAGGTCTACTGGACACTACTCTCGGACAGAAAAGGTGGCGCCGAGCTTACAAAAATAAAACTCTCGACAGTGAAGGTGGCGCTCGGGCGGTAAGAAATTACCTGCTCGGGCGCCAAGTGTACTATGCTTCGCGATTTAGAAACTTATTCTCCCCAAATTCGATGACACCGACAGTGAAAAACGCATCGATCCATCCTAGGACACTAAGACACCGACTCCACAAAAATGCCCCAAACATTCTCAAAGAAAAGACGCACCACACGTAACGCAATGCACCCATAAACTCAATTTTTTAACACCAAAATAGTTTTCACGACTACTCGCTCTCCCAAGTGCCTCGAAACAAAACGTCAATGACCTTCCCAACATCATTAACCACATACCTAAACGCAGCAGCGATCACCCGTCAATCCCCAACGAAGCCTGCAACCATAAAACTTCAAGAACAAATCAATAGCATATATTTTCAGAAAAACGCAGTTTGAGCAGTCCCACAAAAATCGCCATATCTCACTCAAATTTTATCCAAATGCTTTGAATTTTATATCAAATCGAAGGTATCGAAAAGTCTTAAGATTTTCATGTTGAAAGATTTCTAAAAATCGCGACCGAAAAATCTCAGTTTTTAAAAGAATAGTAAATTTCTGGTTTTAGATCTAAAAACGTTCAAAAACGCAATCTAAACAATTTCTGCTCAAACTTTACACATCACACATGTATTTTTATGCATAATAAATAACACAATGCATAATATGACGAGATCGATGCGTAAAATAAAGAGTATACATGCCTTTGAATTAAAATTTACCGACACAGCGATATCGAAGCGGAGATCATGCGAGGCTTGATCCGGGACGACCGTGACAATATTTTCTTGCGACGAAATTAAAGAAAAGTTGCTTGAAAATTCGAAGGAGAGGGGCGGCTGATACAACTTGAGGAACCCTAGTTTTCGCTCTCAAATTTCTGAAAATAAAATGTGTAGGTGTGTGTTGTGTGTTTTGGTGTGTGTAAAAACATGTAATTGTGTGTGAGTGTGTGTAACGTGTGTGAGTGAGTAATTAGGGGAAAAAATTGCTTAATTAAATAATTAATCAAGCTATTTAAAAAGTTAAATCAATTAACAAGCTAATAAAAATGGTAAACTAATACCCAATTTACTAAAATCCTTTAATTTAAAATAAAACACACGATTGATAACTTTTAAAAATCTTAAAATCACCTAATAATTAAATTAGGTTTTAAAATGCTAAAACTTAATAAATTATTTAAAATACCTCAATCCGGACAAAAAATAAAATACTATGCTTAAAAATTGCCAATATTGTCACCGGTCTCTATTCCTCGATTCCGCCTCGAATAATCATCTGAAACATGAAACTCGAAAAAAGATATTTTAACTTGCATCACGTAAACATTAAAATAATACATTTGAATAAATCATGCATCGCTAAAACTCATTTTAAACTTAAATAAATGAATTAAAAATTAAATAAATGCATGGGTTATACGTGTACTGATTTTGGGCTATACAGTTCCTCCCCCACTTACATAAATTTCGTCCTCGAAATTAAATCTTACCAAACAACTCCGGTTAGCAAATCCTCACATCTGCTTCAGTTTCCCAAGTGGCTTCCTCCACTGATTGATTCAACCATTGAACCTTGACCAACTTGGTCACCTTGTTCCGAAGTCTCCGCTCCTGTCTGTCTAGGATTTGGATGGATCTTTCCTCATATGACAGATCTGGAGCAAGCTGCAACGGTTCATAACTCAAAATGTGCGAAGGATTAGCTAGGTACTTCCTCAACATCGAAACATGGAACACATTGTGTACACCGGCCAGATTCGGCAGAAGGGCAACACGATAAGCTAGTGTCCCAACTCTGTCAAGAATCTCAAACGGTCCAATGAACCTCGGACTCAGCTTGCCTCTCTTCCCAAATCTCATAACACCTTTCATGGGTGCTATCTTTATAAAAACGTGATCACCTACGGCAAACTCGAGATCTCTTTTTCTCTTGTCAGCATAGTCTTTTTGACGACTCTGTGCGGTCTTCATCCTGTCTCGGATCTTGACCACCACATCTGCAGTGTGATGAACTATATCCGGACCAAGTTCTGCTCACTCACCGAATTCATCCCAGTGAATCTGCTATCTGCACTTCCTTCCGTACAATTCCTGGTAGGGAGCCATACCTATGGATGATTGGAAACTGTTGTTGTAGGTAAACTCCACTAGAGGTAGCTTCGATTCCCAAGTCCCCTGGAAATCGATCATACAGGCTCGCAATAGTTCCTCCAAAATCTGAATCACTCCCTTATATTGGCCATCTTCGTCCCCATGGTTGCATGTAAACTCTTCTAGAAGGGCGAAGTAAATCTCGGGTCCCTGTCGGACACAATGGAAACTGGGATTCCATGCAAACGAATTATCACCCTGATATAGAGCTCTACATAATGCGTCATAGAGAAAGTCGTATTCACTGGCAAGAAGTGTGATGACTTAGTGAGTCGGTCCACTATAACCCAAATGGCATTAAAACCCCCGACTGATCTTGGCAACCCAACGACGAAGTCCATGGTAATATTCTCCCATTTCCACTCGGGGATAGGGAGTGGCTTAAGCATCGTTGCTGGCCTCTGATGTTCAGCTTTCACTTGCTGAAAAGTAAGACATTCTGATACGCGTCTGCGGATGTCTCTCTTCACACCTGGCCACCAATACAAAATCTGCAGATCCTTGTACATTTTGGTACCTCCTGGGTGGATGGAATATGGAGATTCATGTGTCTCTGATAGGATATCCTCTCTGATTGAATCAACATTAGGCACCCACATTCTACCTCTGTATCTCACAATACCATCTGAAACTGTGTAGAGTACAATGACCTTGGCTTCATCATTCAGTCTCCATTTCTGCAACTGTTCGTCTGAAGACTGTCCCCGACGGATACGGTCTAGCAAATTAGACTTGACTGTCAGATTAGACAGTCTGGGGGCTCTGCCCTTGGGATAAATCTCTAAACCAAACCTCTGAATCTCAGACTGAAGAGGTCTCTGTACTGACAACTGTGCTATGACTGCAACCTTTCGGCTCAAGGCATCTGCCACGACTTTAGCTTTTCCTGGATGGTAGCTAATCTCGCAATCATAGTCTTTCACTAATTCTAACCACCGTCTCTGTCTCATATTCAGCTCTTTCTGCGTAAAGAAATACTTGAAACTCTTGTGGTCAGTAAATATATGGCATTTCTCGCCGTACAAGTAGTGTCTCCAAATCTTCAACGCAAAGACGACGGCTGCTAACTCAAGATCGTGAGTCGCGTACTTCTTCTCATGCACCTTCAACTGTCTGGAAGCATAAGCTATAACCTGACCATGCTGCATCAACCCTGCGCCTAACTCGAGCTTAGATGCATCGGTGTATAGCACGAAATCCCCTGGCCCTGATGGCATGGCTAACACTGGCGCTGAAATGAGAGCTTGCTTTAAGGTAAAAAAAACTCTTCTAACATTCATCTCTCCACAAGAACTTGGCGTTCTTCTTGGTCAGTGAAGTAAGCGGCACTGCTATCGACGAAAATCCTTGAATAAACTTCCTGTAGTAGCTTGCTAAGCCAAGTAAACTGAGAATCTCTGATGCATTTTCGGTTCAACCAATTCCTTAACGGCGACCACCTTAGCTGGATCCACTTCAATCCCACTACTAGATATTATATGACCCAGAAAGGCTACCTTCTCCAACCAAAATTCACATCTACTAAACTTCGCAAATAACTTGCGACTCTGCAAGATCTGTAAAACCGTCCTCAAATGTTTGTTGTGCCCCTCATGGCTCTTTGAGTAAATAAGGATATCGTCAATAAATACTATGACGAACTGATCGAGGTAAGGCTGAAATACTCGGTTCATGAGGTTCATGAAAATTGTTGGAGCATTCGTCAGTCCAAACGGCATCACTAAGAACTCGTAATGCCCATACCTGGTCCTGAAGGCTGTCTTGTGCACATCTGCATCTTTCACCTTCAGTTGGTGATATCCTCATCGAAGATCTATTTTAGAGAACACTGTAGCTCCCTGCAACTGATCAAACAAGTCTTCGATTCTAGGAAGTGGATATTTATTCTTGATCGTTACCTTGTTCAATTCTCGGTAATCGGTACACATCCTCATGCTCCCATCTTTCTTCTTTACGAAGAGTACTGGCGCGTCCCATGGCAAGAAACTAAGGCTGATGAATTCCTTGTGAAGGAGCTCCTGGATTTGCTGCTTGAGTTCTAACATTTCAGCTGGAGCTAATCGGTATGGTGCCTTAGAGATTGGCACTATGCCTGGCATGAGCTCAATCACAAACTCCACATCTCTCTCTGGTGGAAGGCCTGTAACATCGTCTGGGAAAAAGTTGGGGAATTCTCTGACCACTGGTACCTCAGATATAGATGGAGTGGGCACATCAGGTGAAATGATGCTGGTCAAGAAAGCCTAACACCCCTTGGAAATGTTCAAATATTAAAAGAATCACCAAATGATAATATCAAATGACAAGATGGACCTACAGACCATATGAAGAAGTGACATATCACCAAGACTATGTGAAAATTAACTTGCCACCACTATGTGTAAGAAATTACATATCACCACTATGTAATTTACTCTTTCAATTTTTTTTTTTTTTGGAATTCGAAATTTGAAATCTGCTTCTATTATATATGAATAGGTATATTTGTAAACTTAGAAGGAGACGGTTGAGTTTGTTCTCCTCTCTCTCTCTTAAAATCTTCATGTCTACATAATAAAGCTCTGAGATTCTGATATACAAAATTGTAAGTATTTATCTTTATATTTGTTTAAAATTTTTAAAATTTAAATATTCAATTTTTATTTCTAGTCTAAATGATAAGCTAAATCATTTATAACAGATCATAAGCTTATTAAATATGGTTTAATTTTATTTAACTCTGAAATTCAGATTGATTTATTATTAGTTAAAATAAACATATTCGAGTTTAATCAAGAATTTATAAAGTTCATGTTGTAGATCTTTGCCTGTTTTGCCGAGAGAAAACGTTTAAAACTTTTATGGGTAATTTTTTATTAGCTTATATTCTTTGAGATGGTTATCAGTAAAATTCTTGATTTTTTTTGTAAAAGATATATGTATAATAAAGCAAACCAAATAATCTGGTTTAGATAATTTATCCTCATTTTTAGCTCTTATCATGATCACTTATCTTTCCCAACTTTGGATCTGATCTCCATGGCTTTTAAACTCTTTACTCCATTACTTATGAATCAATCGAACATATTTATGCTTTTATGTGTTGGTATTATTTATATTTGCTGCAACCTATGCCGCCACGGACATCATCATCGACCTCACACTCTTTAATTTTATTTTTCTTGTTATTCTTCGATTTCTTTAATGTTGATTTTTGGAATCTGATTTAAGGTCGGGTCAGTTTTTTTTTTTTGTGAGTAGAAACGTGGGTAGTTTAGTAATAATCATAAATGGGTATTGTGGGTTTTGTTTATGCAATGAATACGAGTAATACTCTTATCTACTCTATTGCGCAGAGTGCAATCATGCATTTTTGTATATTGAAAATATATGAGAACTCAAGTCAGTTTACAAGGAGGTCATCGATCTTTATACATCGAGTGTGATCACCACTCTTAACTAAGTGTTAACTAACCAACTAATGAGTAGTTAACTAACTGATGACTAACTAATAAACTCTAGTCTAATAGCCCCCCTCAAGAGGTACTATAAATGTTTTTTATAGACATCTTGGACATCAGATGCGAAAGAGTGGAGAATGGTAAAGGTTTTGTAAACATGTCAGCTAATTGAAGATGAGAACTGATCGGTAGCAATTTAACGAACCCATCCTTGATCTTTTCGCGAATGAAGTGACAGTCAATCTCGATATGCTTGGTTCGTTCATGGAAGATAGGGTTGTTGGCAAGGTGGATAGCCGATTGATTATCACAAAAAATCACAGCTGGGGTTGAAACCTTAAATTGTAAGTCCTTGAGCAATTGTGTGAGCCATAGTATCTCGGTGGTAGTAGTGGCCAATGCTCGGTATTCGGCCTCGGTTGAGGAACGAGAGACTGTCAATTGCTTCTTTGATTTCCATGAAATGAGAGCATCACCAAGAAAAACACAAAAACCAGTTATCGACTTGCGTGTGTCTTTGCAAGCTGCCCAATCCGCATCAGAGAATGCCCGTAGCTGGATGGAGGATGATGCTGAGAAAAAAATTCCTTGGCCCGGATTGGATTTGATGTATCTCAAAACTTGATTTACGGCATGCATATGTGAGGTACGTGGATGGGAAACATATTGACTGAGTTTGTGAACTGCAAACATTATATCCGGTCGTGTTAGAGTGAGGTACAAAAGGCGTCCAATGAGACGTCGATATGTTGTGATATCAGCAAGAGGTTCACCATCATCAGAATTAAGATGTGATCGAGGGTCCATCGGGACAGTGGTAGGTTTACATGCAAGAAAACCAGTGTCTTCAAGAAGATGTAATGCATAATTACGTTGGGAAAGATAAATGCCAGTCGAAGATTTAGCTATCTCAAGACCAACAAAATACTTGAGATCCCCCAAATCTTTGAGTTTGAATTGGCTTTGAAGAGTAGATTTCAGCTGTTGAATAGCATGGATTGAGGGACCGGCAATGATGATGTCGTCAACATAAACTAACAAAGTAATAAAGCTAGAGCCCGAGCCCTTTGTGAACAATGTATTATCGGATTTGGATTGAACAAATCCTGAGTTGAGCAAGGCATTGGAAAATTTGGTGTACCATTGTCGTGATGCTTGACGTAATCCATAGATGGACTTATGAAGATGACAGACAGATTTGATTCCTGTTGGGAGAGAAGTATCACTCGACTGGTAGCCTAACGGAAGGTCCATATAAACTTCTTCAGAAAGGTCACCATTAAGGAATGCGTTATTAACATCTAATTGGGCAAGGTGCCAATTTTGACTTGCTGCTAATGCTAGAATGGTTTTGATGGTGGCCAATTTCGCAACTGGAGAAAAAGTTTCAAAGAAATCCACTCCTTCACGTTGAGTATATCCTTTGGCGACTAATCGAGCTTTATATCGAGAAATGGAGCCGTCAGAGTTGTGTTTGATCTTGTAGACCCACCGACATCCAATGGTCTGTTTGCCCGAAGGAAGCGGAATCACTGACCAAGTATTATTTGCATCCATTGCATCAAGTTCATCTTGCATAGCTCGTCTCCAGTGATCAAAACGCACAGCTTGATGATAGAATTGTGGTTCAACTTGAGATGATATGTTAAGCACCAAGTTCCTATAGGAAGGAGATAAAGTCGCATACGAGATGTAGTTGCTGAGAGGGTATGTAGTTGATGATGAAGGAGCAGAGTGATGCTGTATCATATGGCAGTGATAATGTTCTAAATAGGAGGGTGGTCGAGATATTCTTGTGGATGTACGAGTGGGAACTAAATGTGTTGGGTCAGGTGAATCAACAGAAGAACCAGGGAATGCATCAGGAATCACGGCTACTGGTGGTATAGATGACAAGGAAGTGATGCCCAAATGAGCAGAAGCATCCATTGCTGCTGATCTAGGAATGACAATATCTGGGAATGGATCACAAACACTGTCCTTAGGAGAAAGATAGTGAAAAGGGAAGATGGATTCCTGAAATTTCACATCCCGTGAGATGAAAATTTCCTTGCTCTCAATGTCCATTAATTTATAACCTTTGATGCCCGGAGGATAGCCAAGGAATACACATATACGAGCTCTTGGCATAAACTTATCTCGATTTGCTGCCAAAGTGGACGAAAAAGCGAGACAACCGAATGTTCGAAAATGTGCATAATCCACCGGTTGGTGATAGAGAAGTTCATATGGTGATTTATTTTCCGTCCATGGTGATGGAATGCGATTCACCAAGTACGTGGCTGTTAGTATACATTCACTCCAAAATGATATAGGGACTTTGGATTGGAAAAACAGTGAACGAGCCACATTAAGCAGATGTTGATGCTTCCTCTCCACAACAGAGTTCTGTTGTGGAGTTTGAACGCAAGAAAACTGATGTAGAATCCCTCTTTGTGCACATAAATCAGTAAAGGCTAGTTCTTTTGCGTTATCAGTTCGGAACATCTTAATTTTGGCATGAAATTGTGTCTCAATCATGGTACAAAATCTGGAGACAATCATGTTTGCTTCAGATTTATGTTGTAGAAGAAAAACCCATGTGAATCTTGTATGATCATCAACCAACGTCAGAAAAAATCGCTGATTATTACATGTAGGAACATGGTAAGGCCCCCAAATATCACAATGTATTAGTTCAAAAGCAAAATCAGATATTCTATGCTGTGAAACAAATGGTAAACGGGTCTGCTTAGCTAATGGACATATATTGCAGATTCTGGAATGACAGGAGTTATTTACTTCAAACTTTAGATGAGACTTCAGAAGTTGCATGACCTTTATTGAGGGATGCCCAAGTCTTTGGTGCCAAGTATGATGAGTCCCAACCAGATTAAGATGAATGCCAGAATGCATCATTTTTGAGTCCAGAACATATAGCCCTTCTATGCGCTTACCCTTGCCAATCGTCTTCTGTGTGTTGATTTCCTGAATCATGAATGAGTCAGAATTAAAAATTATCATATTCGGTGTGCGATCAAGAAGGCAACTGACGGATAGCAGGTTAAACTTAAACTCTGGAATATATAGAACATCCGAAAGGACCAGAGAATCTCCCAAACAAATATCACCATAAAAGTGCACATCCACATATTCATTGTTAGGCAGAGTCACTCTTGAATCTTGGGTGGCCTTAAGAAAAATGAAATTATCCTTATTGGAGCAAATATGTCTAGAAGCACCCGAATCGACTATCCAGCATGTAGGAATATTCAATGCACCTGGAATTGAGATGGAGAGACAGGTACCTGATGTGGATGGAGCACTAGCAGTATCATGTATATCCATTTTCTTGTCAGATGTCGAGAGTTGTTGAATAAACATTGCCATTAATTGTTCCATATGGCCTTTGTTTAAATTTTGAAGAATGTTGGAATTGTCCCGAGTCTCGGATGCCTTGTCATGTCCAGATACATGATTGACAGAGACATCAGTACCTCTATTTCCCTGTCTATAACGGGTCTTGTATCCGGGTGGGTAACCATGAATTTTATAACAGGTTTCAATTGTGTGCCCCGGAATATTACACGTTGTGCAGTGTGGCCTTCCTCTTTGAAATTTTTGTGGTTTTCGAGTGCCCAGAGGTGCCTGATTATGTTCACCCTTGAGTATAAATGCCATACCTTGATTTTGAAGAGGTGTGCCTTGATATGCTCCAACCTCCCGTTGCCTTTCCTCTTGGACAACTAACGCAAAAACTCGACTAATCGGTGGCAGAGGATCAAGTAATAATACTTGGCTCCTAACTTGTGTGAATGAATCATTTAGACCCATGAGGAATGTCATAGTATAATCCATCTGAACATATGATTCGATGTTCTTCACCCCACTACAAATGCATTTCCCACAGTTGCACATTGGACGAAATTGATTCAACTCTTCCCAAAGAGCTTTAAGCTTGGTAAAATAAACATTGACAGAATCCTGATTTTGACGAAGTTGAAGAAGGTCTCGGCGAAGCTGGAAAATTCGAGGACCATTACTTTGTTGAAATCTCTCTTTGAGATCGTTCCAGATTTCCAAAGCGGATTCAGAAAACAAGATACTTGCTGATATGTCCTTAGAAACAGAATTTAACAACCAAGAAATGACAATGTTGTTGTTGCGATTCCATGCATTTATTAAATTTGACTCAGATTCTGATGGCTTTGTAATCGATCCATCAATGAATCCTAATTTGTTTTTAACAGATAATGCAATTTTCATTGACCTACTCCATGATGCGAAATTATCACCTGTTAATTGTTGAGATACAAGAGTGAGCCCTGGATTATCGGCATGGTGTAGGAAGTAAGGGCTTGACGGATCATCAATCACAGATCGGATTGGTAAATTCCATGCTTGTGGACCTGTGTTCGCCATGAATTCTGGAACGATTAAAATCTGCTTTGTTCAGAATCTACGATCGGGAGTCCTGGTAACTGAATTGTTGAATCTGCAATCGGAAATAATCTTCGATCAGAAATGAAAAACTTCAACCGATCGGAAATGGAAATCTTCGATCGGAAGCTGGTAACGCAGGAGTTCAGTTTGGAATTGGCGTTTGCTCTGATACCATATTGCGCAGAGTGCAATCATGCATTTTTGTATATTGAAAATATATGAGAACTCAAGTCAGTTTACAAGGAGGTCATCGATCTTTATACATCGAGTGTGATCACCACTCTTAACTAACTGTTAACTAACCAACTAATGAGTAGTTAACTAACTGATGACTAACTAATAAACTTTAGTCTAATATACTCATCACATAATACTTGTGCTAACTCATAAATTATTATCACTTCATCATTCAGCACACGTGTGTGTGCTGAGTAAATGAAAACACTATTTATATGAATTACATCTATCAAACCGATTGTGATAAATTAATCCTCCTATATTGAGGGATACATTTTCCAACCTAATCAGTACATTTTCCTGGGTTGTTATTGATGAACTAAATAAAATCGAGCCAAACAAAGGATAAAACGGGATTATTTAGCAATCCAGCCTTTACCAAAGTTACCAAACACAGCCTAAAGAATTGTTTTCCCCAAAGGTGAATTTTTCACTAAATTTTTATTTTGGATGTTAATATTTGTACCAACAAATTCATTTTATTTTCTGCAATAAATATGTTTTATCGAAATGAAGAAGATTAATAAAGTTTTCTTGGGACAGTCCACACAATACAACGTGATCGAATCTTACAAGCGTTTCCATTTTCTTCTCTCAAAGCACTCTCTTTCCAAATTTCCGGTATCTTGAGAAGAAGAAACACGAAGAAGGATGATTGCGAGTACCAATATTATCTCTTGCAACTTCTCTACTCTGCCATTCAAACCCAATTCTTTGCTTTCAAAATCTCCATCTTATCTGAGAACCTCATCCTTTCTGTGTTCCAATTTGAAAAACAGCGAAAATATCTCCAGAATCTCTTCTTTTCTTCACAGGGAGAAGCTGCAGAAAAAGGGTCGCCTCCACACATGCCAGAGCTCATCCAACACTAATATTCCACCGGACCCATCTCTTGTTTCTTCTTCGGAGGGGGAAGAAAATGAGAATCTTGTTGATGGAGTTGAAAATGGGGACGGTGGTAATGGGAGCGGGGAGGATAGGGATTGGACGACGTCGTTTCTGCTCTTTGCTTTCTGGGGTGGCCTAATGTACTATGTCTTCTTCCTCGCTCCTAACCAAACTCCGGTACAATTGCGTTGTTTTTGTTTCATCTTTATTTTGGGCATCAGTCTGATTCTATAATGTTTTGATTTTGAACAAATTTTAGGCGACGGATTCTTATTTCTTGAAAAAGCTGTTGAATTTGGAAGGCGATGATGGGTTCAAAATGAATGAAGTTTTAGTAGCTTTATGGTATATTATGGGACTGTGGCCTTTGGTGTACAGTATGCTTCTCCTTCCTACTGCTAGAAGGTACTCTATCCAAAACTTTTCTTCCAATGCTGCTAGGAGAATCAAGGTTTTGTGGATATCTATCTCTGTTCTTCAAGTTCATAAAACTGGAAAGCATTTTTTGGGCCAACTTTTCGAAGAAAAGAATCTATGATTCTTGGGATTTTTTTCTCTTCCATTCTTATTTGTTATAAATCTAGAGAACGGAGTGGAATTGATTCGTTTTTTGTTAAACTTTTTAATCTTTTGTCCGGGCTTTTAAAAAGCTTTAGGCGGACCGTCATCCACCTCTACCATATTTATCCGATAATCTTCAATATTTGATTCAAATACAAAATCAAGGATATATTCTGTGAGGCTCGGGGCCGAAGAGGGCGTGGGTAATCGCCGGTACCATGAGGTTGCACAGACAATGAGGGGCTCCTGACTGACTTTTAGACGAAGGAAACATGAATGAACCGATCTCGCACTGGAATGAGAGGGATTCCAAAACTGTTCAGGTATCGGACTGTGCAGTTGAGGAGGGCTTAAGATTTGATTGGTACTCATATGAAGAAAGTGCATCTTCTTTTCGATAGCTCATCATATAAGAACTCCAAGGTTAAGCGTGTTTGACTTGGTGCAATTATGGGATGGGTGACCCCTGGAAAGTTTCCTGGGGTGCGTGTGAGTGAGGACATTAGCACGCTGGAAACACCCGTTTTGGTACAGTGAAGACAGTCGTCGAATTTGGGGCGTTTTAGTTGGTAACAGAGCCGATCTCTCCTAGTATGATGTGGTTTGGGAACGAACCAAGCGGAAGCTGGTGGACATGTGAGGCCCGGAGTCAAAGAGGGCGGGGGGCGATCGCCGGTGCCACGAGGTTGCATGGACAATGAACGGCTTATGGCAGGTTTCTAGCGAAATGAACATGAATGAACCGATCTCGCACCGGAATGAGAGGGATTTCAAAACTGTTCAGGTATGAGACTATGCAGTTGATGAGGACTTAAAAGATTTGACTGATACTACTCATATAAAAAAGGTGCATCTTCTTTTTGTTAGCTCATCATATAAGAACTCTAAAATTAAGCGTGCTTGAGTTGGAACAATTATGGGATAGGTGACCCCCTGAAAAGTTTCCTGGATGCGTGTGAGGGATGACATAAGCATGCTGAAAAAACGCCTAGACTAATTTTGAGCCACCTAGGCGGCTACTAGGTAGTTGATAAGCACGAATTATATAGCATTTTAGGGATTTTATTTTGTCGTATTCGTGCTTATCTGGCGTTTTTATTCCGAGTTTCGCGCTTATTTCGTCTTATTATTGCTGTTTGCAGGTTTGATCAAAAGATGATAAAAGCCAAAGAAATGGAGAGAAGTCAAACTTCGCAATGCCACGTCAGAAACACCCGGAAAAATAGGGAAAAAACACGAAGGCCAAACACAGACCCCTACACGGACCCCGAGTAAGGGTCCGTGTACATCAAACTCCAAAGAAGCGAAATCCAGAGACTACACGGACCCCACTCCGGACCCCTGCACGGGGTCTGTGTCCCTCATCATCCGAGAATCAAATTTACAGTGTGTGGACGGACCTATAGACGGACCCCTGCACGGGGTCCGTGTCTACCATTTCCCGGAAAGAATTTGAACAGCACATACACGAACCTGTAGCCTGATGCATGCACGGGGTGCGTGTAGCTTATGTCAACATCAGATTTTGGCGAAGATTTGCCCGTGATTTTTGGGAGGAAATAAAAAGGAAAACCTAGGAAAGAAGATGGTTGTTGAATTTTTGAGAGAGCAGCCGACTTTGAGGGAAAAAGGGCGCGAGCTTTGAGATTCTTGAAGACGGCGACGACTTGGGAGAAACGGGAGACAAACAGCGCAATTTACACGCAAGATCCGCGCACCATCATTGAGAATTTCTCCTCTCCTGTTTTCTTATTTTTAGTCATGAATTCAAACATTAAATTTGATTTTAGTTTTGAATTTATGGAGTAGTTTCTCTTGTTATCGGGACCACGATAGGGACAAACGACTGATTTTGTTTATTCGTTGGATTGTTTGATTTATAAAATTATTTTATGTTATTGATTAATGTTTGCGTAAATTTCGTGCTTTTAATCTGGCCAATTATTTGCATGTTTGTTGTTCAATCTTGACTCGAAAGAGAATAGATTGAGTTTAGCTTCAAATACATTAATCAACGCACGGTTAAACCGACTAGAAGTAGTATTCGGTTTCAGTGTGTGGTTTTAGGCGACAGCTGTAATTCTACCGTTGTTAAATGCATTTTTGTTTAATTAAATTCAATTAGAAATAATTGGACTGTTAGATAAAAATAGGGTTATAAATTCTAGAAATAGATTTATAATTAACTCAGAGAATTGCATCGTGACATCGAAATAATCTGTGGTTAAATAATTCCAGTGCATGATTTTAATCAGAGTTTGTTACCGTCGTGTGTTTCCGGTCATTTTATTTAAATCTGAAAATCCCCAAGTCCAAGCTTTTTTGAAATTTGATTTTAGTCGTTAATTTAGCATAAATTAGTTTAAAATTTGCTTAGTTTGAATAATAATCAAATCGATCGTTATTATTTGCCTAGATTAAATAGAATAATTAAATCTTAGTAATTAAATAATAGTACCTGTGGGATCGATACTTGGACGTTTCGTTCATTTACTATAACTTGACCTAGTCCGCTTGCTAGAATTAATTCCAACCGAAATCGTCGGTCAGTAGTCTAACGATCGATTTTTTAAACATAGCCCAAAGGCACCATATTTTTAAAAATCGGGGCGGTGGACGACTGCGACGCCTTTTAATTAAAAAACACTGGTTTTGTTAGTTAGTATCATGTAACAGGGCCACCATTAGTTGGTGAAACCTATTATCTATGTCTCATGGGAATAAATAGGTGTTTGAAAGCAAGAATTGGTTGCCTATTCTCTCCTTGCTCTGTATGCGAAACAATGATGGAACATGTTTGAACTATTGTACAGCTACTGCCTACTCGAATTAGCTGTAGTTTTTATTATAACAGCAATGTCGAGGAATAAAGGTAAAAGTATTGTATTGACTATTGGTATTTGTTCGTATTCAGCGGCTCAAGAAGCAAGATTCCTCTATGGCCGTTTCTCATACTTTCATGTTTCGGTGGTGCATATCTCTTAATCCCTTATTTTGTTCTGTGGAGACCACCAGCTCCAGAAGTTGAAGAATCTGAGATTAGGAGATGGCCTCTGAATTTCTTGGAATCAAAGTTGACTGCTGGGGTGAGGAGATTCTTAATCTAGGAGAATCTTTCTTTTATGTTAGCATGTGGAATCTTTGTAATGTTTCAATCAAGTCTTATAAACAGTCTTTACCATAATGGGTAAGAAGTCCATACTCCTGACCAACCGAAAGAAAACAAACACTTTGATAGCCATGATGGTTTTTACATTGTTGGAAACTTTAAGATTTGTTTCGATTGTTCTGAAAAAAGTTGGTTAACATTGCATATGATTTTACAATGCAGTAAATAGCTCCGACACTCTCTTGTAGACTGTCATGTCTGAAGTTTTTCTTCAAAATCGGATCAAATAAATTTCTGCTCAACCAATCATCATTGTATGATAATCCTATTACATTTTAAAATTAAAGTTGTTTCTGATCTGTTATTTTTCGTTTTTATGCCCAGTTTTATTAATTTCTTGGGAAAAATTGTAGTCTGTGTTATCTCTTGGTTTTCACCCTTGTTTCTTAATATCTTGGGAAATATGTTGCCTGAATTGTTGCATATCAGCTTACATTTACTGCAGGGCTGGCTATCATAGTTTATGCAATGTTATCTGGAGGGGATGTGTGGAAAGAATTTTACCAATACTTCCGAGGAAGCAAATTTGTGAGTATTCTCTCTCTTGCTGGATACTTTTAGATTAGGAGGATAACTGGATCGATAATCACGATATTTATATGAAATGTATCGAGGAAAACTGAATTTTCGTGCACTGATTATTTTATATATGCGGTATGTCTAGATGTGAATCAAGTCTCACCTAGCCAAAATACAGATATATCTTGTATATGCAATTTCAAACTCATGCATCTTTATGAGGATCCTGGCCCTGTGCTTTGTAAGGATCACATTGCGAATAAGTCAGAAATCAAGATGTTTATGCCAACCAATTAAGCACGGCAAAAGGAAGACTGATAAGTTTTATTAAAGTTCTTAAATGAATGATTTACCAGTTAGATTAGGCCCCGGTTCATCATTTTGCGGTTAATTCGATGCAACTTTTATCGAACATCGGATAATTGGAACTGATACCCTTGTTATCCAGATTCATATTACCGGAATCGATTTTTCTTTGCTATCAGCATTCGCCCCCTTCTGGGTCTACAATGACATGACTGCTCGAAAATGGTGAGATTTCTGTTTCAACGATTACTCATTATTATTCGGCCCCCAGCCCCGTTATCAGAATGATATATCTGATCGATCTTTTAGGGATGGCAAAGGCTCGTGGCTGCTTCCTTTATCGCTAATTCCATTCTTGGGTCCGGCCCTATATCTTCTCCTACGACCATCATTACCAGTAGCTTCAACCTCATTACAAGGGGCTTCAGTAGATGACGTGTGATTCGAAAGTTTTCTTTTTACAGTCTGGATTAGAAAAAGAAGCTCTGTAGGACAGCTGAAATACAAATCTGTATCATCAAGAAATTACCTGGAACTTTGTTTTTGTAATCCGAGAGGCGAAGCCGAAGAAGGCGACATGCTGCAGCTATCCTCATACTACATTGTGCAAGAAAAACCATGGTAAAAAATGAATAATATGTGCGCAAAAATAGAACAATTACAGTTGTAAAACTAGAATCTTGTATTATTTAGACAGATTTGCGGACCTTTCTCGCTTGTATGCACTTGTGATTATTTGTTTTCTGGGGTGTTTCAAAAATTGGCTTCTATTAAGCTGCACGGTGAGTAGATGTGGCTTTATTATTAAGTCGTCTATCAATCGGAGGGGACACAATTCTAAGAATAGCTTTATTGACTCTTGTATAAAACAATCTTTATTTTAATAATATTTAATTAATGTATCTAATTATACTATTTATTTTATCTGTATATTCATGCAAACTGCAAAGATGAAACTCTTGAATATACTAAAGGTACCATGAGATCTGCTTGGTAACGTAAAACTATGAAACTCATTAGAAAGTGTATTGTATATTCTGAAGAGATTTTTAGTGGAATCAACTGGTTTTGTAAGGTTCAAAATGCGATAACGTAATCCAATTGCGTGCAAATCTAGGAAAAATGAAAAATGACTAGTTAAATTATTTTAATTGCATAAATTGAATATGGTAGACATGTTACATGTTTAAAATATGGCTTTCTATTAGAAAGCATAAAACTATGTTTTAAAGGTTATTCGAGACGTGATTGAGGAATGGAGACCAGGACCGTAAAAGAAAAAATATTTTTATTAAATGATTATTTTTAATTATTTAATACATATTGTATATTTAATGTATTATGTTCGAACATGAAAAATTTTGAGGTGTTTTTACGCGCCGAGTCGTATTTTAAACTGGTAATCGATTTTTGACGAAAATAGAGAGTTTTGAGAACTCGGCTAATATTTTCGAAAACTAACCTAATCGAAATATTAACTACTATCTAATGGGTCTAGTATACCTAGGTTATTGGGCTTAAACCCCTACCCAAATATTTTATTTAAACACAAGTTTCCAAAACCCTAAACTATAATACAAAAACATGCACACCAAGCCTAAAAAATACTAGGACTTTCTCCCTACCACACGACCACACACACACTGTCACGCCCCATGATCGGGGTTAGTCGACACCGGCGTTGTTCAACAATCACATAATCGCCAAACAACAAGCCTCGTAGTTCAGTATAAGCCAAACCCAGTCTATTTCATAATTAACTCAAAATAATCTTGTCTTACAGTGATAAATCCAAAACGAAATAAAATGTGCGGAAGCGGTGTACAACTTGATTCGAAACTTAGGAAGAACATAAGCGAGAAATCTTCATATCTCAAAACTTCGTCACCAACTCCAAAGCATGTCTTATTCATCCTCGTCTACTTGATCTTCATTCTTATCTGGGGAGAAATGTAAGGGGTGAGTGTTTGGGGAAACACTCAGCAAGTGGAGGCCGATCGATTACCACAAATACATATAAATATAATTTAAAACCCATATTGCAAACTGATTTTCAAAACATAGTATCTTATATCAGATCAGAATCGGAATCGAAATGCGAAACAGAGATTATCAGACAATTCAGAACAGAACGAATCAGAACAAACCAAAACACTGTTATTCATCTCGTTTTATATGTTCAAATTGTCCCCAATATGTTAGTCCTTTAAGGGGTGAGGCCAAAACACAGTTCTATACCCACTGATGGGGGTCGGAACACAGTTTTATACCCACTGATGGGGCCGAAACACAGTTTGATACCCACTGATGATGGCCGAAACACAATTTTATACCCACTGATGGGGGCCAAATAAATTTACAATCGGCGTTCCATATCCCACTCGAATCATAACAGTGCAAAATTTACAATCGTCGTTCCATATCACACTCGAATCATAACAGTGCACCACAGAATCAGATGTATCAAACAACACTTATCGGAATTTTTGAATGAACTCATCAGAATCAAAGAACATCGGAAATAGAAGAAACATATCGTACATCGATCGAGATTTTATGAAATATATAATAGCATTTTCGATAAATGGCTTGACACACATACAAGTATGTCATGAAATACTTATACAAAGTTTAAGTTACAAAGAAATACATAGCAAAAGCCCACTTACTTGATTTCGTTTGGATTAAGGCGCTAGAAGGACATGCTAAAAGAACTTCGTTCAAACAAGGTTGCGGTAGAGCTTCGACTAGGCTGCTGCAAATGCTAAATTTCGAATTTTTGAAGTTATGGGGAGGGAGTTTGTTTCTTATATAGGCTTGAATAATCAACTATAAAGTTAAGCCCGTATCACTCCAAGAATGTCGCTGATTGCTTAATCAACGCGATGATTGCACTTTTCTCTCCCGAATGAACGTGGCCTCTTCTTGATTCAAGATACACACCCGAGATTCATGAGTGATTTTGGTTTTCCTTAAGTTCAAATGGAGAGTGATTTTGGCTTCAAGAATCTCTTCCAAGATTGGTGCACTTCCATATAGTGATAAATGGTCAGTAATGAAGGAACAATGATCATTCAAATTTTAATGATTATGATTGTATGGAACTAAAACAATGTTGTGCCAAAAATGAGCTGAAATTTCCTATCACATATATAGATTTTCTCGTTGCAAGATTTCAGGTCTTCACATCCCTCCCTCCTTATTAGAAGTTTCGTCCTCGAAACTTGAGTTAACTCGAGGTAGATATGAAATAATTGATAAATTCGAAATTTAAATCCATGTTGAATAATCTATGGTTCGAGTTCAATTGATTCAAGGAAAAATTTAAACTTGAATTCTATAATAAGAATATGTTTCAAAACACAAATAGTGAGATGGAAAAGAAATAATATAGACAAGAGTGTCCTTATTCCAAAATACTTATGAGAGCTTAATCTAATCAGTAACGTTTCCGTCTCCTAACTCCTCGTTAGCGTCTTCTCCTTGTGCATTTAGTGGTTGTTGCTCATGCTCGAGTGCAATTTGTTGGTTGGCGATTTCTGCACTC
This sequence comes from Primulina eburnea, assembly GCF_022965805.1. Classification (NCBI taxonomy): domain Eukaryota; kingdom Viridiplantae; phylum Streptophyta; class Magnoliopsida; order Lamiales; family Gesneriaceae; genus Primulina; species Primulina eburnea. The sequence continues at coordinate 20,145,799 of NC_133114.1, read as the reverse complement.
AAGTTTTGGTTGTTGAGTTCAAGTTGTTGCACATAGCATGATGATAGGCATTGAACTCCTGTTCAAGTTGATCACAAAACCATTTCTTAGTATGATAGTTGTTGCACCAAGCTTCGGAGGTGGCAAACATTTGTTGACCATACTTTTGCGACTCTTGCAACTCTTCTTTGTAATCTTTGAGTTGCTTTTCCGTAAATTTCTTGTCGAAAGTGAGTTGTCTCACTTCTCTTGAAGGTGATCCCTAGCATCCTTCAACTCTTCTTTGTCACGAAGTAAACTCATAATGGTACCCTTGAGTTGCTTTATTTCGAGCTCGAGTTCCCTAAAGATCTTAGCTTGCGTCGTCATTTGCTAACATGAAATTGAGAATCTTGCTTGAAGGGGGGCACGAAAATATGAGAGGATTGTGATTTTTTTTTGTGTGTGTGTGTGTGACTTTCTTCATTTATATAACTACTTTCGGTGAGATGTATGGTAACAAAAAATTTTGGCCATTAATTCATTTTAATTGTTATAATTAGTACTTAATTGAGTGCTAAATTTTGGGTCAATGGATGTTTCTAAAGTTAAACAAATAAGAAGCCTTAAATCACAAGATAATTGTAGGACACGGTTTTTGAAAATAAGGCTACGGTGGATTCGTTTTTTTTTTATTTATTATATATTATTATTTTTTTTATAGGTGAATGTACAGGCTAAATTATAATGTTTAAGGTGGCTTTCAGAATTTAGAGATCGATAATGACATTACAAAAATTGAAGGTAGGTAAATGATGAGGCTTGATTCAAAGATGCATCATGGAATGAAAATCCTAAAATATGGGTAGAATTGTATATGAACAATTACAATTTTAGAAAAGAGGCACAATATAATCCATCTAAGAAATATATTATATATTTAGTTCTTAGTAGATAATTGGCAGCTTACAAATGAGGACAAAAAAAATTGAGATGTGAATTGTTCTTTTGTTCAAGAAGAATTAAATTAGAGATTGAAGGCCGAAAGGTGATATGTTCGATCAATTACATTGATATATTAGTATGTACGTTAAATGATTTGATTGCAATTAATCCTATTAAACAAAAAATTAGTAATAGTTTAAGACCATATTAAAACAAATGAAAATTTATTATTTGACATTAAAAATTAGAATCGGGAATGGCTTCTCAAATCAAGAACATATATTTATATCTATATATATATATATATATTTTCTTAAAATTCTAAATTTGTTCAATTACCTTCTTACTTAAATATCAATCTAACTCAAGCCCAAAAATCAGGACTTAAAACTTTATATCGATGATTTAATCAGATACTTGTCCCAAAATTAATCTAACTTAAATCCGAAAAATCTCAAATTTTTGATTGACCATTTAATATAAAGATTAGTCTCAAATCAATTTCATATAAATCCCAAAAATCATATCTTAATCTTTTTTAAACATACTTATGCATATAGATAACAAATTTCGATGGAGAATCAATGGAATATTCGAAAAGAAAAGTCAGAATATTTTCATATGAATTTAAAATAATTCATGAGGATCAATGAACGATTGGCAGATTTGGATTTATATTCTCCTATGCGGAATTATAAGTTCTACGAGAATTTCAAAATTGGCAAAAATTGAGCGTGGTTACGAGGGGCGTATGAAGCCATTTCCTGAAAAACACTGGAAGGCTTACAAAATGATAAGGTCGTCAAACAGTAAATTTCAGAGTCATCTCGTTCGAGTTTTAATTCAGGAAGGGTTCAAAGATGGAAAATTCGATAAATGACGTACGATTTGAAGATTATACGTCGAGAGAAATAATTAATGGAATCGAAATCTGAGTTTACTATGGGAAGTCACAATTTTCAAATCAAAAATTGGGGTGGATATGAATGACTTGAGTTTTCACCAAAATCTAACTTCGTCAAATTTTCTCTATCGAAATCCCCAGCCGGATTATAAACCTGGAGGCTCTGATACCACTTAAATATCACGCCCTGTGACCGGGGTTAGTCGACACCGGCATTGTTCAACAATCACATAATCGCCAAACAACAAGCCTCGTAGTTCAGTATAAACCAAAACCAGTCTATTTCATAATTAACTCAAAATAATCTTGACTTACAGTGATAAATTCCAAAACGAAATAAAATGTGCGGAAGCGGTGTACAACTTGATTCGAAACTTAGGAAGAACATAAGCGAGAAATCTTCATATCTCAAAACTTCGTTACCAACTCCAAAGCATGTCTTATTCATCCTCGTCTACTTGATCTTTATTCTTATCTGGGGAGAAATGTATGGGGTGAGTGTTTGGGGAAACACTCACCAAGTGGGGGCCGATCGATTACCACAAATACATATAAATATAATTTAAAACCCATATTGCAAACTGATTTTCAAAACATAGTATCTTTTATCAGATTAGAATCGGAATCGAAATGCGAAACAAAGATTATCAGACAATTCAGAACAGAACGAATCAGAGCAAACCAAAACACTGTTATTAATCTCGTTTTATATGTTCAAATTGTCCCCAATATGTTAGTCCTTTAAGGGGTGAGGCCAAAACACAGTTTTATACCAACTGATGGGGCCGGAACACAGTTTTATACGCACTGATGGGGGCCGAAACACAGTTTTATACCCACTGATGAGGGCCGAAACACAGTTTTATAACTACTGATGGTGGCCATATAAACTTACAATCGTCGTTCCATATCCCACTCGAATCATAACAGTGCACCACAGAATCAGATGTATCAAACAACACTTATTGGAATTTTTGAATGAACTCAGCAGAATTAAAGAACATAGGAAATAGAAGAAACATATCGTACATCGATCGAGATTTTATGAAATATGTAATAGCATTTTCGAAAAATGGCTTGACACACATACAAGTATGTCATGAAATACTTATACAAAGTTTAAGTTACAAAGAAATACATAGCAAAAGCCCACTTACTTGATTTCGTTTGGATTAAGGCGCTAGAAGGACATGCTAAAAGAACTTCGTTCGTACAAGGTTGCGGTAGAGCTTCGACTAGGCTGCTGCAAATGCTAAATTTCGAATTTTTGAAGTTATGGGGGGGATTTTGTTTCTTATATAGGCTTGAATAATCAACTATAAAGGTAAGCCCGTATCACTCCAAGAATGTCGCTGATTGCTTAATCAACGCGATGATTGCACTTTTCTCTCCCGAATGAACGTGGCCTCTTCTTGATTCAAGGTACACACCCGAGATTCATGAGTGATTTTGGTTTTCCTTAAGTGCAAATGGAGAGTGATTTTGGCTGCATGAATCTCTTCCAAGATTGGTGCACTTCCATATAGTGATAAATGGTCAGTAATGAAGGGACAATGATTATTCAAATTTTCATGATTATGATTGTATAGAACTAAAACAATGTTGTGCAAAAAATGAGCTGAAATTTCCTATGACATATATAGATTTTCTCGTTGCAAGATTTCGGGTCTTCACACACACGTCTTCAAGGAATTCTCGTCGGTTTTGTGGCTCAAAAACGTAGCACGTTTCTTCCTCGTCTCTCTACCAATGTCCCTCGCGTCAAGGATTGTTTTTTGTGCATGAAATACGCAAAGACACGCCTTAATATTTTTTTACTCATCGTTCATGTCATATTATATGTGTAAATACATGTGTGCTTGAAAACATGATTCACTTTTTTTTATTTACGATTTTATGACAAAAAATGAGTTTTTATGTTTTTAATTTTTTGTTCAAGATACACAAAGGGGCTGCCATGATAGTGTAGAGCCCAAAATCAGTACACGTAAACCCATGCATTTATTAAATCGTTAAATTATATATTTAACGATGCATGATTTATGATTTGCATTATTCAAATTATTACATGTTTATTTGATGCATGTTAAAACGTTTTCTTGAGTTTATGTTTCAGACGAATATACGATGCGAGATCGGGAAAAGCGACCGGTGACGATTTAGGCGATATATGAATAATGTGATATTTTATTTCAAGTCGAGAAAATTGATATTTTCAATGTTTTATGAAATTTTAAGCATTTTAAAGCATAATTTAAGTTATTAGGTGATTTTAAGCTTTTCAAAAATACTAATTTGAATTTGAGAATTTTAATATTGAAAATTTGGTACTTAACTATTTCATTAAATCTTTGAGTGAGATTAAATAATTATATTAGTATTATTTTTATCACTAATTATTTAACTAAGTATTTTTTTAGCCCCTAATTAACCCCCTAATCAACACACACACACACCCCATCGACACACACACACACTTTGTATTTTTTTGAGAGGAAAACTAGGGTTGTTGAGCCCTCCAGCAGCCAACTCCTTTGCCTTGCGATTTTTTAGCAGCCTCACATTTGTTTAGTAGCAAGAAACGTACCACAAATCGTCCCGGAACGTTTCTCGCATCTCCTCGCTTCGATATTCGTCGTATTGTTAGTATTAATCATCAAGGCATGTACAATCTTTCATTTTTCCGCATCCATCTTGTCATAGTAAATACTTTGACGTATATTGTGTGTAAATCCGTATATGTTATGCAAAGTTTGAGCGATGATGCTTCGAACGATTTTGGAACAACTTTTAGATCTTAAAAACCGAATCTTCTATAATTTCGAATCCTGCGAATTTTCGATCAGTTTACTGGAAACACTTTCAACATATTAAACGTAGTACTGTACAATATCTTCGATTTGGCAGTAAATTCGTAATTTTCGGAAAAGAGATGAATGCGTTATGATCATTCTCGTGTGACTGCTCAAAATGTGTTTTTCATGATTTCTTGAGGTTTATTAGTTGCAGGCTTTGTTGGGAACCACCAGGTGGTCACTGCTGCATTTAGTTATGTCGTGCGTTGTGATCAGCCGCTATTTGGTGTTTCGTTTCGGGCCGTAAAGGGCTTGGTTACAATAGAATTCTTAGGGAAGCGAATTATGACGAATTTTGATTTTATGGGATTGTGACGCGTTGTGGTTGTGTGTCATTGCTTAAGAAGGATTTTGAGCGAGTTTTGGTTGTTCCTCGGGTGTGGGCGTGTTGTGGCGTGCATAGGGCTAGGGAGGTGTGGTTCGAGGCTGGTCCGAGTTGAGTAAGGATAGGGTAGAAGATGATTTCTTTTGGTTTGGGTCGCACAGGGTTAGCACCGCAGCGCTGTATTTGAAATATAGCGTTGCGGCGCTATATTTGGAGCACCGCCGCGCCTATGCTTTGCACCTGGTAGCGCCACAAATATGGGATGTAGCGCCTAGGTACATAACCAGTGCTGCAACGCTGCACTTCAGGCTCCTAGGCACTGGTCTAGGAATTTGAGGAGCTTAAGTTTAAGTGATATTGCCTCGTTTGGGTATTAATACATCGTTATGACCAAACTTTGGGAGGGTTAGATTAGCTGATACGAAGCTCGAATAGGAATCGTTGAATTATGGTTTAAGCGGGTCCATGTCTTCCAATGCTTGGGAAATGTTCATACTTCATAACAAGATTGTTTCGGGGTTCGGTGTCATGGTCTAGTATGATGATTAAGCATGGTCATAAATTATTTAAATTACTTTGGTAGTGAGTACGATTGGTACGATTATGTTAGGCAATTTAAGTTGTATGAATAATGTGTTAGTATGTGTAGCAGTAGCCCAAGGAAGATCCAACGAAGCTCTCAACGCTATGTAAGTATATTCGACGTGAAAAAAGAAAATGTTTTATATTTTTGAGTTATGCGAATTGTCTTGTTATGTTACAGGTTTGTAAGCCGAAGAACGTATTCGGAGACCTCTCCACCCCGGTAAAACATGACCGGGTTTTGATCAGGATTGGGAAGCGATAAAGTATGACCATGGACCAATCCACCCGGTAAAGCATACCGGGGATCTTATGTATGTGGGAGTGGAAGTTCGGTTGAAAGGCTGTGATGATCCCTGCCAACCCAGTACTGTGGTTTACTCTGATCAAGCGTATTTTGTTATGGGTCACTAGCTTTGAAACATATCTCTACAAAAAATGATGATGCTTATGCATGTTTAAGTACGTATGATGCAACACGTTTATGAAATGATGGCACGTCTATGTTTATGTGAGTATGTTCAGAGTTTAAGTGTAACGTCCGAAAAATCAGTCAACGTAAACCGCACGCACGAAAATTATTTTAGTTGCTTAATTGCTTTTAAATGGTAGCATGATGTTAACTATATGATTAAATGTATGCTTGTATGATTAAATGATTATATGATATGATTACATGAAATTAAGGATTTTACCCGAATATTAGATAATAGGCAGGGAAAAGGAGACTAGGGACGACCAAGACAAGAATATGTATTTTTATTTAAATAATGACAGGGCTTCCTAATATGATTATAAATGATTTAATTTTCCCTAAAAATGTTAGATTTCGAATTATTTTACGAGTTGAGCTCGATTTTTCCCAGGAAGCCGGTTTTGGACAAACAAGGAGTTTTAAAAGATCAAAAATATTAAACTTATTTTTAAAAATTTTATGTTTTAATTAAATAAGTGTTATTGGGCTCAATTTAATTAATTTAAATAGACCCAATTATCCTTAAGCTTGCAAGCCCAAAACCAAAGCCCATTGATATGTTAATTAAATTATTAATAAGTGTTTTAGGTCTTCAAAACTTCATAATTCAGCCTCCAAAACAGCCGAGAAGACCTTGCACACACTCACAATATTTTCGAAAATTTGGGAAGGAAAGAAGCTTGTGTTCTTCGTCGTCCAAACGTCTCACCCTCGTCGAAGACCGAATAATCGAGCGTTATAAACGCAAAGGCACATTTCCTAAACTATTTTAACATCATACAAATCATAATATGATTGATTTCATTTTTTATGCATGAAAAATATGATGGTTGGATTATTTTTATGGTAGAACGTATATTTTCAAAAACGCGATGATTTACGTTTATTTGAAAAACGTTTTGAATCCAACGGACACGCTGCCAATACATGATAAAACATGAATAAAACTTGACCAAAACATGATAAATATGGAAGGAAATAAAGCTGGAACCGTGGGCAAGAAATCAGAATTAAAGGCCGAGAGTTTCTTTTGAGGTTGTGTGCATGTGGTGGTTCATGGACTCCCTTCTTTGCATGGGTTTGTGGGGCTCATCCAGGTCTCGTCCAAGGTCAGTGGGGAGGTCTCAGTCTAGGGTCAGGAAGGGTCATAGCCATGCTAGGACACCTCACGCGTAGCCTTGGAGGAGACCCATGGAGAAGGGGCTCCTCGCGGGATCTGTTGGTAGTGACAGCAGCCAAGAGGGCTGGCTGATGGGACTGGGTGGCTCAGGGTAGGTTCATTATGGTTCTAGGGTCATGGGCAGGGGTAGGCCAGGGGTTGGTGTGGTTGGGTTCGCTGTGGCTCCAGAAAACATGAGTGATCCATAAGGAGCGTGCATGCTGCCATCTTTGGTACAGGTGGCTCATGCGCGGGTTCTAGGGCCTGGGCTGGTATGGGTGGGGTCTGGACGTGGTCCAGGGATGGTTAGGGTCAGGTGGCTCGGCTGGAAGTGTCCAGGTTTGACTAGGAGCCTTTGAGCGTGAGTGAGCAGGAGTGCGTGGGTCTTGGTGGTTTGCGCAGGGACTTTCTGCGTGGGTTCAGGGGCTGGTCTGGGCTCAACTGGGTCAGGGCGTGGTCCAGGGTCGGTGAGGGTCCGAGGTGATCGTTGGTTAGGTTGTTAGAGGAGTCCTAGTTGGCTAGGAGTCTTGGGAAAGTGGTAAGAGTCAAGCACAAAACATGCAGAATTTGAGTCAAGTTTCAGGTGGGTTTGAGCGAGCTAGGGCCTGGTTCTATGGGCTAGGCTTGGTCAGGAGGGTGCCTAGTGTGTTGGCTAGGGTTTGGCTCGAGGTGGCTCGAGCGTGGCTCGAGTAAATCGGGAGATGGCTCGGGTTTATCGGTTAAGGGTCAAGAACGAAAATTAAAGGCTAAAAAATTGAATCCATGGGTCCACGGGTGTGGCTCATGACTTGGAAGGGTATAATAAATACTATAAACGCTGTGTTTAAAATTTGGGATCAAAATAATGAGTTTTGGATTTATCCGGGATTTTATCGTCGCACGAAACGCTAATTAAAGAATTAATTGAAAGGCCTAGATTTAAGCTTTATAAAACTATGAAAAATTATAATTTAAGCTTAAATAATTATTTAGAATAATCTCATGTCATTAAATGTGAGAAAAAGATAAATTCGAGAATTTTTACGTGCAGAGGCAAAACGAGCTTTTTACACTTACGAAAATACGAAAAAGCTTGGCAGCGTCCCGAAGGATTATAACGCATGTTAAATGATATTATATGATTTAAAATAATGATTTTTACGATAATATGTATTTTTATGATTTATGGTAAATCTGTGCAATTTATACTGTTTAAAATACTATTTTTGAAAAGCTGTCTTATTTTATAATTTTTAAAGAAAAGAAAAAATATTTTGAGGGATGTGAATTGACTGTGACAAAAGATATGATTTATGATATATGATTTGTGGGGGATCCGTTAATGTTTAGGACGGTGAACTTACAATTTTATGGGGATGTCATGAGGGAAAAAGGCCTCAGAGGGAGCTCATTTACGGGAAAAAGTTTATGTATTATTTATGGTTTATTTATGTCCAAAAGTTATTTTAAATAAAAATATGATTTTAATGTATGTGAATGTATATTTATTATTTGCTACTCATGTGTAAAACGTGCTGAGTTTTTAGACTCACTATGATGCATGATTTGATTATTTATGGGAGGTGCTGACGATTGAGTGGATCGAGTGCAGCAGCACACACCCGAGGGCCTTTATGTTTCTGCACTAGCTAGATAGATTTATGATTTAAGGATTTATGTCAATGATTTTTATTAGAGATATTTTATATGCTTTATTTTATTGTTAATTGATCTTCTAAAAGGTCAATTTAGTAATTTTTGGTTAGGTGATGATTTAGGATTTATTTATACGCTTGAGATTTTAAATTGTTAATTTATTTTGATTCATGATTATGTTAAATTATTTTATTAGAATTTATATTTAAGATTAGAAAAAAAAACCTAATTCTAATATAAATAAAATGATGGCACGTCTATGTTTATATGAGTATGTTCAGAGTTTAAGTATGTATGTGCTACTTTAAAATGCACGTGGTTTTATTATGTATTACTTGTTATTCTCAGTTTATACATGTTGAGTCTTTAGACTCACTAGATTTGATCGATTCTGGTGAGGACGAGTATGAGGAGGCGAGAGGTTGTGACCAGTGAGTTGGCTCGGACTATGCAGAGGCCTAACCCGAGGGCCTGTTATGTTTTCAAGAATTTTATGCATGTTAAATTCATTTTTACTCTGATTTTAATGAAGTTACTTCATGTTGTTTAAACAAGTACTCTTTGCAAGCTCGTTTTGATTGCGACATCGATGACGCAAAAATAGTTTGTACTCGTTTATATTTCAAATATTTACTTAAGCATTTTATTTATATTGCATTTTGAAAGATCATTACTTATTTAAGAAAAAATTTTAGTTTTCCACAAATTTTACGTAGTTTTAAATTACAGTACGTTATAGTTGGTATCATAACGGTGTTCTTGTAAAGGGTTATGCCTACTGCCAGTTGCGAGAAGTTCACGAAGTCACGCCTCAAGTCTGTAAGTTTTAATGTTTTAAATTCTTTCATGTAGTAAGAGTCAATGTCATGATTTCAACATGTGCATGTTTAAGTTCGATTTACGTTCATCTTATGATATGGATATTATGTTCTTGCATGTTAGTTTATGTGTTGGGTAAATTTTGGAACAGTATGCCTCCTAGATGTATGAATGCACGTCGAGCAAGTGAAGATGATAGAGAGGCTCGAGATGGGGAGAGGGCCACTCCTCCTTCTTCACCGCCAGATATGCAGGCACAAATGCTTGCAAGAATGACACATTTCTCCGTGCAGTTTGATGGAACAATGCTGGAGTAGATATGGGAGCGAGTCCCAGGCCAGAGGCGATGTATGAGAGATTCAGGAGAATGGATCTAAAGGAGTTCTCGCGGACTACTGACTCGATGATAGCTGGGGGATGAATTAAGTTTATCGAGGTGATATTCAGTTTTATGGAGCTGCATGATGCAGACAGAATCAGATGTACCACTTTTCTGTTGACAAGGGACGCTAGATTGTGGTGGAAGAGCCCGTCTATGTCAGTAAATTTGCAGACCATGACTTGGACTAGTTTTAAGGAGGTCTTCTATTCCAAGTACTTCACTGAGTTTGTAAGGAAGTTTGAAGGGGGTGTCACTTCGTGCCCCTAATTGCGAATGATGCCGAGAGAAGCTAAATCATTTCATTGCTGGATTACGGCCAATATTGCACCTTGATGTTAGAGTTGCTGTCATTTTCGTGTCGAGAGCCTTGGCGGCAGAGCAGGTTTAGAGGGATATTGAGAATGACAGGCAGGGAAAGAAGCTTTATCAGGCAACCCCAGCAGCATCACTTACAGCAACAGCAGTTTAAGAGACCTCTCCAGGGACAGTATGGAAATAGGTTGTTTCAAGGACCGCCGAAAGGCAAAAATCCTATTCCGCAAAAGAAGTTCCTCAGAAGCCTGGTGAGTATCCAGCATGCCCCAAAAGGCAACCGTCATCATATGGGACAATGTTTATGGGGTTCGGGCAAATGCTTCAAGTGTGGAGCCAGTGATCACATGCTGAAGGACTGACCGCAGAGGAAACAGGCGACCCAGGGGAGAGTGTTCGCCATGAATGCCGAGGAGGCCAACCCAGACACGAATCTACTGACTGGTAACCTATTTAATTCAACACGAAATTATTTTTTTCATTCGTTCTTCGAATTTTACTTGGGAATAATAGTATTTTGTTTTCGTATTTGGAGACTTTGAATAGAGATTTTCAACTATGCATGAGTTTAAGATTAGTATTTTTGGGTATAAGTTTATGTGTTGTGCTAACGTTCCTCAGGAAATATCTTCATAAATACTGTAGCCACGAAGGCCTTGTGATATAGGTGGATTTTACTTGTTTTTCATATCATGTTATGTCTCGTTGTGTTGCATTTATCATTTAGATTTCATTCATTTTGTGTTATTTTAGAGTAATTTATATCTTCGTGTTCCTCATGTGTTTAGTTGGTGAAAATGCAGGAGATTCGTGCAAACCTGAAGATCAAAAGGAGAAATTCGAGAGACCTCCGCCCGGGCGCACATTTATTTCCGCCCAGACGCCTCCAAGATGTGAGAAAAAGAATTTGTGCGAGATTCGTCCGCCCGGGTGGAAACTTACGTCCGCCCGGGCGCGTCAAAAGAAATGTGAAAAATAAAATCTGTGCAAGCCATCCGCCCGGGCGGAAACTTATGTCCGCCCGGGCGCGCTCGCTATTTTTGGAAAGATTTTTGGACGATTTATTCCCTTAATTCTGAATGGGGAGAATATGGTAGGGAGTAGAGGCACGAAAAAGGGGTCATTCAGACTTCATTGGAGAGCCGCCGCAAGTTTTGGAGAGAATTTTGTGCTTGGATTGAAGATTTGAAGATTTCCGGGCATCGCTCTTCATGTTTTCCGTTAATTCTAGGATTTCTAATTTAGTTTTTGTCACTTAAACTTAGTTTTGTCTATTTCTACTATGAATTCGAGTAGCTAAACTTACATTATTTGTTGGGATTTAAGGGGATCCTACCCCAAACTTTGATATAATTAATTTACATATCGATTTCTGATTTATTCTTGATTATACTATTGTTTTATCGTGTTGTTAGAGCGTAGCTAACTTTGACAAAGTTTTTATATTGCGAGTGAGTTCGAGAGAATAACTTGTGATAGGAATGAGTAGTATAATCCGTGGATCTACAATTTACATAGACATATGAAATTGGATACGCGCCGATAGTCATAGTCCTAAGGGTCGAAAACTAGGGGATTTCATAAATCGACATGCAATTTACTCTTGATAAATAATTAAAGACATTTAATTACTTCATTGAGTAGAATTAGTTTGGCATGGCTCGAGAGAGTATGTTCAATTGAATAGGAAATCCTGTCGGAAGCATACAATCATTATCGAACGAATTAATTAATTAACAAGGGGTAGGTAAACCGATATTCCCAACAAATTCATTTCTCATTGAATTTTTATTCAACCATTTTAGATATTAGATCTCATTAATCAATTCTTGAATATTTTTATTTTCATGTTTATTTGATCATATTAGTAATAAAACAACCAATCAATTTTTGTTGCTAAAGATTTAATAACTGAAAATAATAATGGTTAAATACAGTCTTCAGTGGAATGATACTCGTACTCATGTACATTATACTATTACTTGACATCGTGCACTTGCGATTAATTTTGAGCATATAAAGCCAAATTTTTATTAAGGATTTCACAGTGCAAGTTTTGCTCGACCAAGTTTTTGGCGCCGTTGCCGGGGACTGTTAATTTACAATTTTATTATTAGTTATTTTCTTTAGCATTGTTTCATTTTATTAAATTAACACTCCATATTCTGTTACAGATATCTCGTCCAGTGCATGCCAAAGTCACTTGACGTGGAGCTTGAGCAGTTCGACCCTGAAATTGAAAGAACTTTCTGCATGAGAAGACAGCAGCAGAGACTGAAAGAACTGATGGAGAGGCACGAGAACGATCGTGAGGAGGAACATCATGAAGATAGACATGTTGAGATGCCGCGCCGCATACCAATGCTGGAGTATGCCAAACCCTCTATGGATGGAGCACGCCCCAGCATTGTGAGGCCTATTGTGTGGGCAAACCACTTCGAAATCAAACCAGCTATAATTCAGATGATTCAGAACACAGTCCAGTTTGGAGGATATGCAGTAGATGACCCAAACACGCACATCGCAGATTTTCTCGAAATTTGTGATACTTTTAAATTTAATGGAGTTTTTGATGATGCTGTTAGATTGCGTTTATTTCCTTTCTCCTTACGTGATAAAGCTAAATCATGGTTGAATTGTTTTCCAGTAGGTTCGATCACCACATGGGAGGGCATGACGAAAGCGTTTCTCATTAAATACTTTCCTCCATCTAATACCATGAAGCTGCGGGCAGACATAACCACTTTTGCTCAGTTCGAGAAGGAATCTTTATATGAGGCGTGGGAGCGATTCAAGGATCTATTACGAAGATACCCTCATCACGAACTGCCACTTGGGTTAGTTGTTCAAACCTTTTACTATGGCTTGCTTACTCCTAATCGTACTATGATAGATGCTACTGCATGTGGAAACCTATTGAGGAAGACTGCTGAAGAGGGATATGAGCTGTTGGAGGAGATGGCTGCTAGGAGCTATCATCCTCAATCTGAAAAGGGACAACCAGCGGAGAAGTGCAGGAGTCCACCAGGTAACTGACCTTTCTGCTGTTACTGCACAACTTGATGTTTTGAACAGGAAACTAGATGGCTTGAACATGGGTGGCACCACTATGAGTCTTCAAGAGATATTTTGTAAAAAATGCGGAGGAGAACATTATGTTAAGCACTGTCAAGATGGAAATCCCTTTTATGTGCCAGAAGAGCACCAGTGAATCAAGTGGGAGTCCAAAACCGTCCAAGGAATGATCTGTACTCCAACACATATAATCCTAGATGGAGGCAACATCCTAACTTCTCTTGGGGTGGTTAAAACAGCCAGAATCGACCACAAGGAGGACAACCATATGTGAAACAACTGATGTACAGATCTGATCCTCCTAGAGAAGAGAAGTCAAATTTGGAGCAGATGATGTCTAAGTTCATCTCATCTACCGAAACTAGACTCCAAAATCAAGATGCTTCGATAAAGGGGCTAGAAAATCAGATTGGACAGTTAGCAAGGATGATAGCAAGTAGAGAGTCGGGAACCTTGCCAAGTAACACCGAGACCAATCCAAAAGAGCAAGTGAAGGCCATTGAGTTGAAGAGTGGAAAAATTTTAGAGTCGAGAGAAAAAGAAAAAAATCAAGTGCCGGATGAACTGACTGAGACATCAAAAGGTAAGTCTTCTAACTCTACACCAGCACCCACTGCACAATCTAAAATTGTTATACCTCCTCCTTTTCCTGCAGCACTGAAAAAAACAAAACTAGATGCACAATACGGTAAGTTTCTTGAGGTATGCAAAAAATTGCATATCAATATTCCTTTTACCGATGTTTTGATGCAAATGCCTAGTTATGCTAAATTTTTGAAAGACATATTAGCTAACAAGAGGAAGTTGGAGGATCACATGACGGTGAACTTAACGGAAAATTGCTCTGCTTTGGTGCAAAACAAAATCCCACCGAAACTAAAAGATCCAGGGAGTTTTTCTATTCGTTGCATGATTGGTGGTGTTGTTTTCACAAGGCTTTATGTGATCTTGGTGCAAGTATTAATTTATGTCCTTATCTGTTGTTAGGAAGCTCGGATTAGGAGAACCTAAACCAACAAGGATGTCCTTGCAACTAGCAGACAGATCTGTAAAATACCTGCGAGGGGTCATAGAGGACGTCTTGGTAAAAGTGGACAAATTCATATTTCCTGCAGATTTTGTGGTACTTGATATGGAGGAGGATGTGGAGATGCCCTTGATTTTGGGGAGACCGTTCCTTGCGACTGGCAAGGCCCTGATTGATGTTCAAGAAGGGAAGTTGAGATTGAGAGTGGGCGAGGAAGAGATTACTTTTGATGTTTTTAATGCACTTAAGCACACACTGCATTCTGATAGTTGTTATAGAATTGATGCTTTTGATGCTCTTGTGTCTAACTATGTGCAGGATGATCTTAGGGACCTGTTGGAAGCAACTCTCACTACTGAATTGAGAGCAGATGAATTGGATGCAGAGAAAGCTGAAATAGTGGCATACCTCAATGCCAACTAGCCATGGAAGAGGCCAATAAGGATGAGATTAGAGGACTTGGAAGATCGAAGAGACTTGATCCCACAGAAGTCAAGCTTGGAGGAGCCACCGACACTCGAGCTAAAACCATTGCCCCCACACCTAAAGTACGTATACCTAGGTGAGAATAACACTTTACCTGTCATTATTTCTGCTGCTTTGACAAATGTGATGGAGGACAAACTGTTGGAAGTTTTAAAAGCACACAAGAGTGCTTTTGTGTGGATGGTGGCAGATATCAAAGGAATCAATCCATCAGTCTACATGCACAAGATCTTGATGGAGGATAAGTACTCACCTCTTGTGCAACCTCAGAGAAGATTAAATCCAAAGATGCAAGAGGTAGTAAAAGCAGAAACTATCAAACTCCTTGATGCTGGTATTATCTATCCTATATCTGATCGTGCATTAGTAAGTCCTGTTCAGTGTGTGCCGAAAAAAGGTGGGATTACTGTGATCACAAATGAAAAAAATGAATTGATACCCACTAGGATAGTTACAGGATGGCGTGTGTGCATTGATTATAGGAAATTAAATGATGCTACCCGTAAAGATCACTTTCCACTGCCCATCATTGATAAAATGTTAGAGAGGTTAGCGGGTCATGAGTTTTACTGTTTTCTAGATGGGTATTCGGGGTATAATCAATTCATAATTGCGCATGAGGACCAAGAGAAAACCACTTTCACTTGTCCTTATGACACTTTTCCTTTCAAACGGATGCATTTTGGCTTGTGTAATGCCCCTGCCACTTTTCAACGATGCATGACCGCTATATTTCATGACATGATAGAAACTTTCCTTGAAATTTTTATGGATGACTTCTCGATTTTTGGCCCTTCTTTTGATAACTGTTTGCAGAATTTGAAGGTGGTGTTGATGAGATGCGAGGAGACAAATTTGGTCCTGAATTGGGAAAAGTGCCATTTTATGGTACAAGAAGGCGTAATGTTGGGGCACAAGATATCACCGCATGGGATAGAGGTGGATAAGGCAAAAGTGGAAGTTATCAAGAACTTACCACATCTGACATCCATAAAGGGAGTTAGAAGTTTTATAGGCCATGCCGATTTTTATCGGCGTTTTATCAAAGATTTTTCTAAAATTGCAAAACCTTTGTCTTCCCTACGTATGAAAGATGTGCCTTTTGATTTTAATTCTGACTGTTTACAGGCATATGATGACTTGAAGGAGCGCTTGGTAACGGCTTCTGTCTTGGTGGCACCAGATTGGGACCTACCATTCGAGATCATGTGCGATGCCAGTGATACTACAATGGGGGCTGTGTTTGGCCAGTGTCAAAACAAGGTATTTTATACAATTTACTATTCAAGTAAGACCCTTGATGAAGCTCAAGTGAATTATGCAACAACTGAAAATGAATTACTTGCAGTAGTATTTGCACTTGACAAATTTCATTCGTACCTTGTCTTGTCCAAAGTAATTGTTTACACAGATCACTCGGCATTAAAATATTTACTTGCTAAAAAAGATGCAAAACCACGCCTACTTAGGTGGATTTTATTGTCGCAAGAATTTGATTTAGAAATAAAAGATAAGAAGGGTGTCGAGAATGTTGTAGCGGATCACTTGTCTAGGTTGGAGCTGATTAGTAATGATTGTGTAGATCATGCTATAAATGATTGGTTTACTGATGAGAAGCTATTTGAGGTGAGACACTGTCCTTGGTATGCAAATTTTTCAAATTTTCTTGTCACAGGCACACCACCACCCAATCTATCGTTTCATCAACGTAAGAAATTCTTTTCTGATGTGAAACAATATTTTTGGGAGGAACCATGATCAGAAGGTGTGTTTCAGAGGAGGAGTTCGGTCAAATACTTAACCATTGCCATGACCGTGAGGTAGGTGGTCATTTTGGACCAATCAAGACGGCAACCAAGGTACTCGAATGTGGCTTTTATTGGCCAACCCTCTTTAAGGATGGTCGTTCTTATGTGATTACTTGTGATAAATGCCAGCGGACAGGTAACATCTCTAACCGTCATGAAATGACATTAAATAATATTCTTGAGTGTGAGGTTTTTGATGTATGGGGGATAGATTTCATGGGACCGTTTCCCAGTTCATTTACGAAAAAATATATCTTGGTTGCGGTTGATTATGTGTCTAAATAGGTAGAGGTAGAAGCGTATGCCACTAATGATGCTCAAGTGGTCCTGAAATTTCTAAAGAAAAATATTTTTAACAGGTTAAGGACACCAAGAGCAATCATTAGTGATTGTGGCACCCATTTTTGCAAAAAATTATTTGAAAAACTTTTGAGCAAATACGGTGTCATACACAAGATCTCTACCCCATATCACCTCCAAACGAATGGTCAAGTGGAAGTGTCTAACCGAAAAATCAAGCGGATTTTAGAAAAAGTGGTAGGTGTCAGTCGAAAAGATTGGTCTGTAAGGTTAGATGATGGTCTTTGGGCATATAGGACTGCGTTCAAAACACCTATAGGCACTACACCATATAGGTTAATGTTTGGTAAAGCTTGTCATCTACCTGTAGAGTTAGAGCATCGGGCATATTGGGCAACAAAAGCCCTAAACTTTAACTTTACTGATGTAGGTGAACAACGACTGCTTCAATTGGACCAGTTGTAGGAATTTAGGAATCTGGCATATGATCTCGCACTACCGTACAAGGAAAGACAAAGAGCGCTGATGACAGGCGAATCATTGAAAGGGAATTCAAGGAAGGTGAAAATGTCCTGCTCTACAACTCCCGGTTGCGATTGTTTCCCGGAAAATTGAAGTCACGATGGTCTGGTCCATTCGTGATTTCCAAAGTTTACCCATCGGGAGCTGTAGAATTGCAACATGGAAAGGATGGGACATTTACGGTCAATGCCCAGCGATTGAAGCATTACTTGGGTGGCACAGTCGAGCCACAACTTGGAATCACCCGGTTCCAAGACAATCCGAACTGAAACTGACCGACAATCCAGCTCTCGACTATAAATGGAGAACTACATCTCGTTCCCTTATCTTGTATTTAATTCGATTTTTAGTTTTTGTTTTTATTGTTTTACTTTAAAAATATGAGTGTAAAACCGTGAAGCTTCCGCCCGGGCGCACATTTATGTCCGTCTGGGCGCGCAGATTTCCCAAAAATTTTCAGGAAAGCCGTGAAGCTTCCGCCCGGGCGGACATTTACCTCCGCCCGGGCGTGTCCCTTATCAAAAAAATTTTCAAAAACCGTGAAGGTTCCGCCCGGGCGCAAATTTACATCCGCCCGGGCGCGCCCTTTTCAAAATATTTTTTTAAAATTCGAGAGTTATCCGCCCGGGCGGAAACTTATGTCCGCCCTGGCGTATCGCGCAGATTTAAAACCTGCAACTTTCTTTTCTTCTTCCCCACTCGAAACCTAGCCGCCCCCTTCGAATTTTTTCGCCCCTCCTCTCTAAATCTCGCTCACATAGCTTGTTTGGTACCAATTTCAGGTACAAATCGTGGGTCTCCATATGCACCAAACATCAAGAAGTGATTTTTCCGGTCAAGAATTTAACTTTCCGGCCACCTCTGCAATTTCCGACCGCCGCTGCTCCTTTCCGGCCACCACGACGTCCGTCAACGCTCCTCCTACTCCGGGATACTTGTGCTTCTCACATAATCCACGATGGCGCCTAAGAAAGCTCGGGTGAGTAATGCCTCTTAATCTTCATCGCGTATTCTCAATTATTTGTGAATGATATCGCTAGGGAACGCTATGAACACGCGAAAATACATAGAGCTCCGCTTCGCGAACATGGTTTCCAGCTTGTGCAAACATATATATTATAAATCATATTGAGAATATAAGCTGGGGAAAATTTTGTAGCCAACCGCAAGCCACGGTGGTGCCAGTGGTGAGAGAATTCTATGCTAATGCGGCTGAGAGGAGCGATAATAAAGCATTTGTGAGGGGAAAACTGGTATATTTCAGTTCGGTAGAAATTAATAGGGTGCTTGAGACACCGGCTATGGATGACTCGGTTTATGTGGCATGGGCAGCAGAACCAAAATTAGACTTGATGATGCAAAGGATCTGCTATCCGGGGTCTCCGTGGAAGACACCTGGCTCGCACACCTGTTTTGCAGAGAAATATTTGCTTGTCCCGGCTGCGATGTGGTATGCATTTCTGGCCACACGTTTGATGACAGTCGGGCACACTAGCGAAGTCCAGAGGGAGATAGGGCTGCTGCTTTATGCACTTATCACTCACATGCCACTCAATGTGGGCAGGATAATCCATTCGCATATCCAGCTGAGCATTCATAATGCGAATGTGGCATTGTTCTTCCCCCACATTATCACAGAGCTATGTGCGGGCGCTGGGTCATTTTTCAGGATGACGATGAGTGATTGCCACCGACCAAGGCCCTCGATGACGCTAGCTGGATACAGAAAATGGCAGTACGGCGGAAGGATTTCCCATAGTTTGGCCCCATCTGCGACGGTTTTACTTCTAATCCCGTGCCAAAGCAGCACCCACCACCGGTCCCGCGACCTCGACGTCGCCTTCTTCAAGACCGGATGGACAAATTTGCTGTCTTTGCGGACCATCAGTTACAGTGGCATTCTTCGTGTCCAGTCCACTGTAGTTTTAGATTTCAGTATAAAAATCTATCTACATCAATAACATATTCATTTCAATCAATAAAATCATTCAAAATCAATAATATAAGTTTCAAATATCTTTTGAAACTTTGAAAATTCATATCAATTCAAAATCATATCCTAATTCAATTCCGACTTCAAAACTTAGTTTCTTGTCGGATATTCTACCACATATATGAATCTCGACTTCAAATATACGCCATTCCAGCATTTCACCAATTAAAGATGTTGAAATCAAAAGAATCTTACCTCAAAAGAAATCTCTCGACATGAGGATTCCAAATATATAATTTGTTTCGCGTTTGGATAATGTTTCGAGGTAGATTCGGACGATATAATCAAGTTTCTCTAGTAGTCTCTCGAAGTTGATGAGGAAGAATGAAAGAAAACGTAAAGCAATCTCATTCTTATCACCTCATTGATCTCGCGCTAGGATGGTAACATCTCGCGCTAGGATGGTAACATCTCGCGCTCGAGCGCGAGACGTTCTGTCCCCGAATGCATATTGTGCCGCGCTCGGGCGCGAAGTGTTATGTCCTCCGGATAGTCATTGTATCGCGCTCGGGCGTTAGGTGTTATGTCCAACATCCTCGGGTCCAAATTAGCCAAAGTGGTCAACATGAAATTTGTAGATCTATGTCTTAGCTTTCATTTGCCACCAACCTAACTCAATTTGGATAGACGCGAGAGTTATGCTCATTCTCTTATAATGTGTCACTGTGGAAACTACAATGTACACGTTACACTTCGGGATTATTTTGCCCCTATTTCCAAATGGATTTGGACAAAACTCAGAACATGAAAGTTTTAGTATTATGTATTAGCTTTCTAATGAAATTAATCTCATTTCATTTGGACTAATACTCAGATAAATATGCTAAGAACCGTAACATGTATCATTTTTTCATTGCGGTTCAGCATACTTTTCAAACACAAATCAATTTCTAATAAAATCTTTCATTTTCACCACCTATTTTCTCACTTTCATTGTCAATTATATACATCATACACTTAATAACATAAATATTTCATGAATTATCGATTATCAACATAGGATTTACGATAATACGATATACGGTCCTTACATGTGTGCCTCAGTCGCTAGTACTTATTAAAGTTTAATAACTAAATTGAAATGAAATCGCTTAAGTTTAAATTCAACTAACTTAATAATACTAATTTTTGGTTTTAAGCAACTCAATTAATTCCAAATGGAATACATAAAAATATTAATATTCGAGTTTGGCCAATATTTAATGGATAAAAGGGCAATTTTCACCCTTTTCATTTTTAAATTGGATTTAACCCTATGATATTAAAAAACATATTTTAGTACAATAATAAATTTTACTTTAATTTTTAGAATCTTTATTTTGTTTTTCTGCCACAAGTTAACCTAACAAGGAAATGCGTCCAACGTTGTATGAGCAAGAACGTTTTCAATTGAAAAATATTGAAAAATCCAAAAAAAAAAAACAAATTGAATATTTACACTATAACCTAATTTTCACTTCCTAATCAATTTTACTATTCCGATTTTGTTGAAAAAAACACACCAAAGGAAATAAGTTACTGTTTTGATTTGAATGATCTAAAGGACTTTTCATAGTTTGCCATGAAATATTTGAATTTAGAAACGCATAACTTACGAGACCGGGTTTAGCCCAGTTGTTTGATCTCACCCTATCCTAATTCTAGGTTTGGGTCCTCTTTACAATAATAATAATAATAATAATAATAATAATAATAATCATAACAATAATAATAATCATAATAATAATAATAGTGAGTTTCATGTGAAACCGTCTCACGGATCGTAATCTGTGAGACGGGTCAACTCTACCCATATTCACACTAAAAAGTAATACTCTTAGCATAAAAGTAATACTTTTTCATGGGTGACCCAAATAAGAGATCCGTCTCATAATTACGACCCGTAAGACCGTCTCACACGAGTTTTTGCCAAATAATAATAATAATAAAAAGCATAGGTACATACATACATATACATACAGATCCTATGAAATTACAAAAACCCTTTTCTTTCCAGTCAGTCTTCTCTGTCCCCAAAACATATACACAAATACAATCACAGTCGCTCTCTCTCTATAGCCCCCCGTCATCTTTCTCTCTCTATACATACAGACTCTTGCATTATTATTGCATTGATTATTGATTTTAAACACAATTCTTCAATCATATATATATATATATTTATATATGTATTAACATATATATATATTTGTATTGATTTACTGAGTTTTTGGTGGATTGAGGATGGAGGAGAAGAAGATGAGCAGTGGGGTTAAGGGAGCTGTTAGGGTTTCGATTCCGAGCAGTGTCAAGGAGATGATCGAGAATATAAAGGATATTACTGGGAAGAATCACACCGAAGATGAGATTTATGCTGTGCTCAAGGAATGCTCCATGGATCCCAACGAGACTACGCAGAAACTCCTGCTTCTCGGTCACTTCCTATTTAATTCCTTCTCTTGTTAGCTCTATTTGTTTAGTAACATTGTGTTTGATCTGGGTTCTGCTTTTAATCCGTGGCGGCAATGAGAAAGACTACTTTAATCGTTGATCTGCTGTTTCCTTACAGCTTTTGTCCGTGATTATGAATGTCTTCGCGTTTCTGTTTTTCTTTTCTGTGTGCATGTTGTAGATTTTGTATGGGTGTCAGAGAATAAAACATGGACCGAAAAATTGATAATGGTTTTAGACAATGGATGCGGGTTCTTTCCCTCGCACTACTAAATAAGCTCTTCATTATGGAGACGAGTAATATTTAGTTCTTTTACGCTCAAAAAGCTGTCATTTTCCATCTTTTAGCGTCGCAATTTGTTTTTTTTTTACTGGCTGGGTGAAGCTTCATCAGCTTTGGTTCACGCTGGTTTAAATATCAGTTATTTCTCAGATTTCTGAGTTTTTTTGGCCCTGTGAGGTAACCTGTTTAAGTTAGAAACGTAGTCCAGCTGCAGTCAAGTGAGATCAAGGCTCATGATGTTCTCTTGAAGTGTTCTTATCCTGGAATTTGAGTCTTGATGTACAAAGTCCTAGGACCTTAGGTGGCAAGACAAAGGCACTCCTTTTCTGCTACCTGTGTTATATGGTCAGAGTCATCAGACTGATTTTAACATTACTTCCTTGATTCCTTATTTGATAAGCAGAGCGGAGTCTTGTGGCTATAATAATCTGTGTAGATTTTCCATGATGCATGTTCTGATAGCATTACCCATTTAACTTAAATTTGAAAGTAATTTATTTGTTATTTTCTTCTGAGTTCATTTGTGTTAATGCTTATGAAATTGTGGTTTCGGAGAAATCTGAATATACTCTGCATATCTAGTAGAGCTCATATTTAGGCCATTTTACTATTCTTGTGTATTATTTTCCAAAGCGTGCTGCTAAATGTTTTCATATTCGTGCAAGTAACTGTTTCATACTCATGCTGATATCGTATTCGTTGACAGATACGTTCCACGAGGTGAAAAGAAAACGTGAGAGGAGAAAAGAGGTATTGATTGCTTCTACCCTTTGAAGTGTACCTTTGTCAAATAATTTTCCCAAGTCTCCGAATTCTGAATTTGTTCAGACTTGGTAAAGTTTCTTTTATGCGTCAAACTCCATCTTTAGCGAATTTTTTATGTCTAAATTTGGAGAAAAAGAGGAATTAAATTAAAGTCGTAAAGGCTAAGTGTACATGAAACTGATTATTAAAGATTGAATGTGACTTCGTTTTTATTTCTTGGTTAGCTATATTAGCTGTATTCAGCTAAATATTTGCATATCCTTTATATACTTCATCTCCTTCTAATTGATTAATACTCATTTTATGCATTCAGTTATCTAATTAGAAAAACAGTCAATCTATTCAAAGATGTTCTCTTTTATATTGCACTCTGTAGCTAAAACTGATAATTGTCTCCTTTTGATTTGATCTATTCAAAAAGGTTGTTGAAGAATAAATCTAAGATTTCTTACTCTTTAACTTCTTCTTAGTTCATATTCATATTCATATTCTAGTACCTATCCATGATCTACGCATAATAGGTGAATCTGCTGTTTATATTGTTGTATCTGTTTAATTTTGCCTTGCCTGGCATAGTTACATTTTAATTTAGTTGGAAAGTGGCGCCCATAACTAACATAATTTAATTTCCTAACACCTTTTCTCGCTCTGCTAGAAAAAGTTGGAGACATTGAAACAAAACAAATGCTTCATTATAAATTAGTGTTCTAAATGGCAGTCCAGACGGCCGCCTCGACTGCCCCGCCTTTGTCTAAGGCAGTCTGAGGCTTTCTAACGGGCGAGGCGGGTGAGCAAGCGGTGTAGGCAATGGAGGCGGCCGAGAAAGTCCGTGATTTTAAAATTCTAGTCAACCGGTGAAAGTCAAATAAATTTAAGAACCAGTCAAAGTCAATCAATTTTAAAAATCCTAGATATTTTAAAAACACCTCTGATTGTTTTGTATTTACTTTTGGTTTCAAGTGTCCTCCACCATTATCCACCACTTGACTCAAATCGCCTCCAGAGTCCAGCCGCCCCCGCCATCAACCACCACCTTAATTATCTTGTTAATTTGCATTCATATATTTATTTGCACTTTGTCTAGATTGTATGAGCTTTTTTTTATGCATAAACATTATTTAATTACATATATTACATAAAAAATTATGATTATTTGTAATTACATCTCATGATTTTATGTATAATTACCTATAAAAAATCGCTAAAAAAATTCAACCGTATCCCGCCATTTACAACATTGTTAGAAAAAAAAATAAAAATGTGTTTAATTTATATATTAGATGGTAAGCATTGGGCTAATTTCTATTTTATTGCATCTGCCATGATTCTTTCTCCATAGATCAGTCATACTGACTGGATTAATGGTTTCATAACTTCTAAAAGTTTTCTAGCTCACTTTTTCCATCATGTTAAAGTTTCACTTCAACTTCTCTATCAAGCTGGCAATGGTTTTATTACATATGATTTACTTTTCTTCAGAATCCGAATAGGGAGCCTACGGAGTTGAGGTGGAAGCCTGGTACCCAGGCACGAGCAAACAAAGGGAGTCGAGGAAATTATTTTTCACGATACACATCTCATGGTGAGCATTTATTTCTGACCAGTTGCCATTCACTTTGATAGGAAGATTGAGTGGTTTATGCCTTTCATGTCACATGTCCGGCTTTGTGGTCTAATTCTACTGGGATGCTATTCAGTCTTAGAGCCATCGGTTTTATTTTGTTTTATAATTACAATCATGCCTGCTTCACCAACAAGCAAATAGAAAAAGAAAATGGATATAATATTCTAGGAAATTTCACCTAAAACCTAAAGCTGCTGGTTCTTTAATATCATATTTTTATGTCACTTGTTTAATCATATGTTTTGTGTTCTTCGTCTTGTCAGATGCTGATGGTGGAAAAGGTTCTGCTGGTGTGAAGGAAACTGCTACCTATCATCTGTCAATGAAAGGAATGAGCAAGGCTCCGTTGGGCACTGCACCTGAGATGAAAAAGAATGAGACAATTTCTGTTACAAGGTGATAGGTGGTTCTGAGTTGTCTTTGGTTTCTATATATGTTATTTTGTTTACAATTATCAATTCTCTTCTATTATCCATTCTAATGCATACCTTTGCATGTTCGCTCTCCCCCAGATTGCTTTCTTATAGTTATTATCTTCATTCTTGGCAGCCCAAAAACTGATGTCTCTAATGGTCCATCTAGCATCACTACCCAGAGTACACATGAGATTCATGGTTCTGCAAGTCGGAGTGTTAAACAGTCTGAAGTAGCTGTAAATGCTAGCATAAATAAATTGGAAGGACCCCTGCCAATCTCAAGTCCCATTGATTCTGTTAGAAAGGCCAGTAATCCAGAAATTGGGGATATCCATCAGCAACAGAAATTGAGTTTGAAAAACTGTACACTTATTGCATCTCAGTCTCCTGCTGGATCTTATAACAGTTCTTCTGATCCCGTACTGTTTCGTTCTCAAGATCTACCACTCCCAACTGCCGTTGGCTCTATTAGCCGTGAAGTAGGAAGTCCCCACACTCATGAAGTACTTGCCGATACTAACACTGAGATCAATTCCGTGTCAGCTGGAATTTGTAGGCTAATCGATATCCTATTTCTATTTTTTATGAAATATTATTCGTTTATTGCATACCATTGATAGTTACTGATGGATTTGTTCATTTGGAAATACTGTAATAGCTGATTCTGGTTCTGGGAGCTCCAATCTGCCGCCAAAGATAACAAATGAGCTTCATGTGGTTGGAAAAAATCAGCATGTAGAATTTCTGCCGATTGGATATTCTACTATGGGTGTATCTTCTGTTAGTAGTAGACCTGCATCTAACTACAACAATAGGTTTCAAATTATCGGTCCACAAAAAGGTACAACAAGTGTTTGTACAATACATAAAAAAATGTCATGGATTAGATTTGTTGTGGAATATTTCTGTTATGGATTAGATTTGTTGTGGAATAATTCTCTTATATATTATTGCTTCTGTTTTCGTCGGTGGCAGTTGCATTGTTCAACAGAATAGGCAGTTTTGAGTTCCTAAATAGTCATTGCACATTATCATGATTGTTCATATTTGGTCGTTCTGACTTATATAAGTATTGTGACTGAGATTTGTTTTTCCTTTACTCCTGTACTCCTAGGTCTAGGTTGAATTTTGATCAACTAATATTTATTAAAAGGTTGTTACGCTCCTCTCCTGCAACAGGACCAGTGAGTAGCAGTTGAGAGAAATTCATCTTACAGTAGTTTGTAAATTTGACAGTCATACATTACTTCTGTCTTTGTTTTAGATATGAGATTTTATGGACTTGGCTCCCTTGGAAAATATCAAATAATACATGGTTTAAAAAAATCTAAAATATCATCTGGAGTGTTGCATGCATTTTTTAAGTTTTTTTACTTCTCTTATTATTTCACTGTTGTAAGGATGGTTGCCCTTCACACTATATTGCCTGAATTCTGTAACATTAGGATCAAGCGTTTAAATAGCAAAAGCCAAATAAGTCACCAAGTTGGGAATCTATGGCCATGTTTGGCTAGTTTTTTCAACATACATTTCTGATGCTCGAAGTACGAGCATTGTTCATTTTCGTCATCTTCTAAATAAACGTTCATTCCTTTCAAAATCAATTACTGGCATGATGTCAATTCCTAAATTTATTCACACGAAGAATAAACTTTTTAATTTGAAAATATCTAGCGCATCCATGAATCCGACATTGCTCATTGAAGTAGCAAAATATCATCTCAGTTTTCAAGTCTTCTTAGCAAGCGAATTATAAACTCTTTCAATAACTGCTTTAATTTTGTTTTAAATGATAAGCCCAACCAAATATCTCCATAAGATTGTATACTTGAAGGGTTGCATCCACAAATTTATTGGGCATCATTACAGATTGCACGTCTAGTATTTAAATGGTGTTCCTGTGTGGTTTCTCAGTGGGCGCTGGCAAAGAGTGGAAACCAAAGTCAACAAGTTCTTCCAGTATAGGTCAGGTTCCTGCAACCACTGTTGTATCTGAGGTTTCTAAAAATTATCCCGAATCACAGCCTATGACTATCGCCCTTGGTTCGAAAGAAGCTACTCTGGAACTACAGAAGAAGTTAGAGGATTCACACATTTCAGATGTTCAACATGTTATTATACCCAACCACCTACATGTTCCTGAAACTGAAAAACTCTGGTTTCGTTTTGGAAGTTTTGATGCTAACTACAATTTAGATAAGAGCCAAAATGGGGGGCCTGAAAATGATAAAAGTCAACCTCTTTCTGAATCTTATGAGGCTATCAAATCTATGAAGGAGCTACCTTCAAGGTACTTCTTTTCTCCTCAATGTCTGGATTTAGTATCTGTTCCACATCATGTTCTTCATTCAGTGTTATGATGCTCTTTATGTCCTAATTTTAAATGCCAGATATTTCCAGGTCTTAAACAGCTGTCTTGGGTAATTGAATGTACTTTTGTCAATAGATTTTCTTCAGTTCATGTGTTGCAGCTTGTAGGTGTCATTATGCTGATAACTTAGGCGTATATGTAGCTGATAGACTAAAAAGGAATTAAATGAGAATTGGTTTTGAAGTGATGACTGAGGCTTGTATGTTTAGGTCATATGGTAGATGTGGGCATCTTTCCAGATTGCATTAAAAATTGAATGTCAAAGTTATTAGGGTGAGCAAAATCAGATTGGTTTGGTTTATGATAAAAACTTGAATCAAACTTGAAGTTGTAAGCCATTATTAATTAAAAACCATTTTGATTTGGATGATCGATTTTGCTTTTTTTAAAATAAAATATTTTTATTATTCTTGGAAATAATTTTAAATTTCTAAACTAGCTATCATAATTATGACTAGATAAATATCAATATGCGTACGTATATTAAATCATTTATTGTAATGTGTTATAATGGCATCACAAATCAGCAAAAATATAAATTCTCAAAATGAATTAGACAATTAGTTCAACATTATAGCTTAAGAAATAAATGAAAAACACACACTTCAAAAAAGTCGAGACATATATCTCCGATGTTCATTCTATTTCAGTCCTTGGTAACAGTAGATTCATTGACATTCAATGGTTTGCCATTTGTTCTTTTCATTCAAAAATATCTCAACACAATCTCTAGCAACAGTGAAGAGAAATGGAACAGAAAACCTTGGTTGCAATACGTTACGTAATTTTTGAAATCTCCTTGCCCTCAACAATTCGAAATGACAACTCGTCAATGATAATCATCTCAGCAACTAATTTCCTACACTTTTCTGCACAAAAACTAGAGGCGACCAAAGAGCATATATTATCTCATCTTCGTTTGCTTTAACTGAAAAGATAGAATTTTTCGTCTGGTGTCTTACTTCTCATGGGGTACATTTTACACTGGTTATTCAAATGAGTCCACATACTTTAAGTACCATTTTTTTTCTTACATGCATATGTTGCACTACAATAATCACAAGAAGCCCGAGGAAAGATGGTATCAAATCCAATAATTTCACTAAAGTGATCCCAAACTCTTGAATGTTGTATTGTAGGTTTTCGTTTACCTGTTGATGAAAATTAGGGAATGGAAGGAGATTCATCAATTTTAATTCCACTCTCTCCAATAGCGTATCTTTGTGTGCAACATGTTCGTTTGGAGTAGTCTCAGCCATCTAATACAATGAAACAAAACCCAATCGTTTAATTGAAATGAAAAGATGCTGACTAATAGATATTACAATAAACTTAACAACTATCTCTTAATCACAGATCCCAAACTAATGACATGGAATTTTGAGCTCCACTAGACCTTCCGTACATCTCAAATCTTAATTCTTAAATCTTAAAATAATATGAGTCCCTGCATAAACTGAATGCATAATTGTTGGGAATGTATTTTTTTTGGCTTCAGAAACCCTGCAGTTTCTACTGCTAAAATTTTCTTTGGATATCCAATTCTTAGCCATTAGTTGAACCATAGTTATTAACAGCGTACGCCTGGGCGACAGGACTTTAAACACTTGAAACAGGCTGCACCATTTTTCACCATAGTTATTATTACCCATGTGCAGCTCTTGAAATCCCAGAGGCGCAAAAGGATGCGTTTTCTCGAAATGGGCTGCCATTTTGTAGTAAAATAAAAATTAACTCAAGCCCAACTAATTTTGAAGTCCAATTAGCACAGCCCATGATAAAAAAAAACCTTGCATGCATGCTTTTCATCTCCCTCGGTCCTCAAGTTCTATCTGCGACAGTGCAACGCGGCGTTTTGTGAGGTAATATCTCATTTGCCAAAAACCTTGCATGCATGCTTTTCATTGCACTTGAAGTTCAATGAAGGTAATATCTCATTTGCCAAAACTCAGCAAGTTCTATCTAGCCTCATATCTCGTTTGTGTTATTGAATCGCGCAGCAAGCTATGGTTTTTAATATTGATTCGAGTCTTTCCTGTGTTGATATTCTGGTATTAGTTTTGTTCGCAAGCATGGCGTCAAAACTCAAGAATAATTTAAATGTTGCCTATGTTGTGCTCAGTTTTGTGCACAATTATACATTTCAGATTCCTAAACATCTTTGTCTCCATCTTATTGTGTTTGATCCATTTAAGGTATTTTTGTATTGACTTGAACAATTGGTATTCGGAAATCAGAATAAGCGAATAACATTTAATTTGAAAGGAAAGTTTGGAAGAGTTGAGTTAGATAATAATTTTGTTGGAACTTCGATGATTTTTTTTATCATTTGCTGTCTTTGTGAAAAGTATTTAAATTATGTAATATTATAATATAAATTACTTTATATACGTTGAATTTTAAAATTTATGTCCAATGCGCTTTACTTCAATAAAACGTACTCTTCCCCTTGCGCTCATGCTCCAAGGTACCCTAGCGTTTTAGTGCGCTTTGTGCCCTAAATAACTATGAGTTAAACCCAATTTATAGCTTGTTCAAGTCTTTCTATAGCGTTAGCTCGTGAGTTAGTACCCTAAAGCATGTATTATTTCATGCCCATTTTGTTTGCATCTTTATCCCTCTATTGGACTCTGAGGAATTACTTGTTAGATTTAAGATTATAATGAATGATCATCCATAACTTGCTATTAAGAATTTTGAGTACACGGCAAATCTTTGGAATTTTAATGGAATATACATGCAATTAACTAGTGCTTCGTAACCTCTTCGTAAAATAGGAAAAATAACAGAAACTCATCAATTAGCACATTAACTCCAATGCAAAGGTACACACTTAGACTTGCTGCTATTGCCGTCCTTTTGGTAAGCTGTATTCTTCAATGCTCAAAGTGGTGCCTTGATAACCGGGGACCAATGGAGGATTCCATTTAGACTTTTCATCCTTGTTTTAGGGCTTTTCATTGATGATTAATTTTCTAATTCACCATTTGTCTTCTTTGTCGATATTGTGCTTTCTTGCATGATTGAAGCAGTCAGGATGCCGTGACAGTTGTGAAGGATTCGGAAATTAAGTACCCCGACGAACCCCAATCACCATCTCAAGGACCTGAAAAGTTTTTATCTAGTGAGGATGAAGTCCCATCCTCGATTATCCCTGATTATAGCAAGTCCAAGCAGGAAGTTGCCCCCGGAAACCATGAGCGTCCTGCTGTCCATACTTCTTCAAACTACAATTTTGGTCTCATTCCACCTGTAATAAGCAGCCAGGTTTCACCTTTGGAAAGTTCTGATACTCAAGCCCGTGATGTTCCTCGACTTCCAGGCTTTGCTGTATGATATTTTTATCAATATGCTGAACTTTGTTCAATTTATAAAGTAAATGTCTTATTTAGTCTCTATGACTTGCAGTTTGGTGTGCCTTCTCTGTGTTGAAACTTGGTTTGCATCTATAATCTTTACTTTCAACTGCTAGTAGCAAATTTTTATTGATTATTATTTAATTTCGTACAGCAACCTTTGGATCCGACAAATTACTATGGTCAAATTTATCGTTCTACTGTAGATAGCGATGGTCGAATTTCACCATTTAATCCAGCTGTAACAGCAAACAAGTACGCCGGAGGTGCTGCAATCCCTGTACAGACATCCCAGTCTCCTCAAGAGGTTTGGCTTTCTAAAACTCCAGTAATTTGCAATACATTTCCTTTCATGCTGTGAAATATGGAAAACTCATACCTTGATTGGCGTAAGAATAAGAGAAGCATTAGCTAGTAACTTCTTTTCCCTTATCCTGATTTTTCTTGCTGCACTGTTGGAAATCATATGCCTCTTAAATCACTTTCCAATCTTTTAAATTCCCTGAATAATCACAGTACAAAGAAAGTTTGTCGCCCAATATGTTTTTTATGTTGTGAATGTATTCTGTTGCATACTAGTATATTGGTCAAAATATTTTTGTATTTTAAGACATTAAAAATCCCCTGGAAGATTCACAGCTGCCTTGTCCTTTCTGGAGAATAACCTATATGTGAATCAGCCTTGTTTGTTCCATAAAATTTACTTTAAACATGCTTTTGCCAGATTCTGTTGTCTCTATATTTCCTATGGCTCTCAGAATAGCCTTGAGATTCATAATTAGGATTCTGAGGTTTTTAATTTTTTTGTCAATCTTTAGAAAGTAATTTTTTTATATTTGCATTTTCTTAGTTAATAATGTAAATCATGAGTGCTTGTGAGGATCCATGAGTATGCTGCTGTACATTTTTACAAAGTTGAATGTTTTATACTTACTAGTTCATATTTATTTGCCAAGTTGAAAACAATACATTTACAGTGCCGCTGCTTAATGTTGATTTATAAACTTCATCAGTTTCATAAATATGAGGATGATTTTTGACAATTATGCTAACTCCTCTTCCAGAATTGCAAATATCTACTTTTCTTTTAATGATTAATGTCGTTAAATGTCCTTTTTGGGATCAAACTATTCCACTATATACTCATCTATTAAATGTCCTTCAAGCAGATTGATTGATTAACACAAGAGACTCATTTTTGTTGATACCCTGCGAACTGTTAATTTAATTCTCTTAATAATTGAGAATCTTGTACTGGTTCTTATTGGACATATCTTAGTTGCAGGGTGGTGTCCCTTTCATATTGTCTAGTTCTCCAACTCCCCTTGTAACTCAAGCTGCTGGGGTTATGCAAAGCTCGGTTACTGCTGCCCATCAACCTCTTCCTGTCTTCCGTCAACCAACGGGCATTCATATGCCCCATTATCCTCCAAACTACATTCCATATGGACCCTATTTCTCCCCGTTCTATGTCCCACCTCAAGCAATTCTTCAGTTCTTAAGCAATGGCGCATTTCCCCATCAACCTCAGGCAGGCAATATTTATCCAACTCCACCAGGGACAGCTGCCAAATATCCAGTTTCTCAATACAAGCAAGGATCTAATACAGGAAGCTCAACTCAAATTGGCATGCCTGGCAGCTTTGGACCGTATGATCACTCGATGGCCAACCACATTTCTAGTTCGTCCAGTCAAGCTGTTAGTTCTATGGCTAATGAGGATCTTTCAGCTTCTCAAATCAAGGAAAACATCTATGTCAGTGGCCAACAGGTTTGTTACTTTCAGTATGTTGCCTCATGTTATTTCAAATTGTTGATGTTCCTAAGTATTTCAATAAGTTTCTCATGATGGGAATTTTGAGCTCATTTTTGTTCTCATAGTTTATTTCATTCACACTCTATACTGTTGAATGGTAAACATCAATGGAATAAGCAGATTGTGTTAATTGGTATAGCAAATAATGCCGATAATCAATTGCTTATAACAAAACTCCTCCATGCCAGAAGTTGTATGTGCTATTTCTAAGCTTGTTAAAGGATAAATTTTTGCTCTCCTCTCTTTTTCCTTGGCGTACTTGAAGAATGTGCTGATTGTTGCTTTATTCACTAAACTGCAGACTGAAGGTTCAGGTGTATGGTTTACTACCCCAAATCGTGATATTTCAAACATGCAGGCTAGTTCGTTTTATAATCTTCCGCAAGGTCAGTTGGCTTTCACCCCAACACAGCCTGGCCCTGGAACCTTCACCAGCATTTTCCACCCTGCACAAGCAATTACAGCTACAACTGTTCACCCTCTTTTACAGCAATCTCAATCCATTACTAGTCCTGTCGATATTGTTGGACCAACAGCACATGTTTACCAGCAGCCACAACATACACAATTAAACTGGCCTACTAACTGTTGAGATTAAGGCTGTTTCTAGAAACAGTGACAAATCCCAATCTTAATATCGTACTGGATTTCCTGGAGTTTATGATTTGAGGGACATCAAGAATACAAAAAAAATGCCAATACCAGAGTGTAAATTCCTGAAAAGGGGTCAGTGAATTGGTTGGTATATTTTTGCGATCTCTATGACTTCTGACACCGTTTTAGTTAATTGGGGCCTGAATGTCAAAGCCATCTCTTTCCTGTGTCTCATCAATGTTTTATATATCCCTTCGACAGATTCGGGAACACGTTTATCTGTTCCATCTATTTTGTTGGTGCGCTAAAGACTTATGTTCTCGTCGTTTTTTCCATTTTGCTTGACGAATTATTGGTAGCTTGAGACTAAAAAGAGGTATTAGGTAGATCTTGATTTGAGGTTTCTAGGCCTTCTTGCATTTGTTGTGAGACCCCCTGTTTCAGCTCTTGCCTTTTTGCCCAACTCCTATTCTGTTCCAATCTGTAAAGTTAATGTTTCAATAGCAACGAGAGTGTTTTAGAACTGTTGTACTGGCTTCATTGTTGTTATAATTGTTGTTTTAAGGGTACTTGATAATGGATCATTATCTCAGAGGCTAAACCGGAGTGGGATCCTATTTTCTTCTTCTATATTTTATATGTAATATTTAAATTAGGGGTATTTACTTTTTTTGTTTTTGTTTTTTTGTATTTTTATAATAGGATTTTTGCTTTTCTGTTTTGGTCAAAAATGTCACAAAGATCCATTAATTCGAAATGCTTGAGCCCAAGATGTGGATCCACCAGTACAAATCTATTTTGTGTATAAAAGTGTTAATAGGAGAGTTTTTCTATTGTGATTTTCTTACTTAGTCCCCTAACTGTGTTGTTTGGATTAATTACGTGGGTTTTGGATGGAAAGTGGGTGTCAAAAGTAAGGGTGAAATATGTAATATAAAATATATGAATACATGAAAAATTATTGCAAGTTGCATTACACCTTGTAACAAAAAAGGTATTTTTGTAAAAAAATATGATTTGCTATACATATTACAGTAATATGTAGGGCCTTGAAGCTAGTTATCCAATAATTAATAATAAATAAGAGTAATTTAATATAATTATCGATTTTGGATGAACGAGTGTTAGAAAATATTTCCTCTTATAAACACGGTAAAGGTATGGTGCTCAAAATTGTGCATTGTGCCCATATGCGGGGTCTAATCTAGATCTTTGGTTTGGATGATCAAATGATCCAACTCTCCTTTCATTAAAAAAAGGCACGAGGGCCTCACACAGAACTGCCCGAAGCCCAGCATGAAGGGAGGTAAATCAGGGTGAACTCCACTCCCGTTTGTGGAGGTCTTTGATAATGTCTAATATTTTTTTAATCAACTTAGCTTGGGAAAGATCTTTTGGTTAGCACTCTGAGTATTTCTAATCTTTGATTCAATATATGAGTCTGATACATGGGTACATTCAGGGAGTATACACGAACTGCTAGTTGATCTGAGCCTATCCTTGCTTGTGCTGAGCTGCTAGGTATGTATAAAGAACTTTTCCAAATCCAAGATCGGATCTGTATTAAAGTCCTACACCTTAAGCATCTCATCTATGGAAGATGAAGACTTTTCTGAATCTCAGATTTTAAATTATTTTCAAGATTTCTGGAGCACAAGAGCTCTTTGTAAAGCTGGCTCACTTGGGCTTTGCTCAACCTTAACCTTTTTAATGTCATCCTTCAAGTCATCGCTCTTAGCTGAAAGTGAGTTTACTGAGACTAGGGACGGAGCCACCCCAAAGGCTGGGGTGGGTTCTAGCCCAGGCTTGATTTTTGAGCTTATTTAAAAATATGGATGGAGTTTTTTTTTTTTTAAGTTTTAGCCCATTTTAGTCCACATTTTAGCCCAAATTTTAGCCCACAAATTTTTAGCTCAGGATCGAAACTTTTTCTGGCTACGTCCCTGACTGAGACCATGTGATTCAGAGCATCAACTAATTCAGCTCTATTAAAAAAAGACTGGTCAAAATAAATAACTGGGTGGATCCTGACTTGGATTCTCAGTGGATCTGCTGGATATTTCTCTTCTGATTGGTCTCTCTTTATCTCTCTAGCCATGAGACAGCATGTTAAGGATGAACAATCGGTCAAAACCGAACAGACACAAGCAAAACAGAACAAACCGATTTTTTTCCGACCACCCCAATGGACTAATTTTGCCTATCGAAATCAACTAAACCGAACATATTTAATCTAGTCCATGTACATATAATAAATAAAACAAAGAGAACATGGAATACTCATTTCATAATCTGTTAAACACACGATTATAGATATTTTCCTAACAAATGATTTTGTTATATGCTCAGATGTAATAGTTAACCAATCAAACCAATTCCAACCATCCAAACACAAGTCACTAGAATAAAAGAGTATTTTTTCAATTTACAGATCGCACACTCAAGCTCTAAATTCATTGTATTTATCAATATCAATCAGGCTAACAATTAGAGAGGTTCAGTTAATTAATGTAAAAGAGTTATTAGACTAAAAGTTTCAATTTGACAGTATGTAAGACCAACTGAAATTGATTATTACAATATGTTGTAATATATCAAAGTCTTTTAGTAAAAACATATCTTTGTGATAGATGTGGTGACATAGGAGAATTTGAAGTATCCGAACATCAGTAAAAATCTGTGTGTTCATTTACGTTTTACTATCAACTTTGCATTATATCTATCCTCAGTATTCAATCTATATTTCAGTCTAATTTCGCACTTTTATCAGTTGACTGATTAATATCAACAAACAATATTTTAAGATCAGTTCCTCAAAGAAGTGATTTATATTTGAAAAGGGAATAAAAAAATCCTAAGTATTTATTCAACCCCCTCTTCTAAACACTTAATCTCCCTTAACCGATCCTATCAAGTAGTAACAGAGCGGTTAATCTTGTCTAAAACGCTCAAACTGATACAGATCATTATATCTTCATTCAACAAGATTCCCATGTTCTCATGGGAAGAATTTGATGATTAGAAAATAAGAATGCATGTTCATCTAGCTGCTCAGGATGATGGCATGTGGTATGTCATAACACATGGATCCATGAAGATCATGAAAGCCAATACAGCTGTTGCTCTTACGTATGGAGAACCACATCGAATAGAGAATCCACGAGATGAGAGGACCTCAGAAGATAAGAAAAATGCTGACTTGGACAATTTGGCCAATGACAAATTGTATAAGACTCTGGAAAGAAAACACATTTAGCAATATCAAAATGTGTAAATCAGCTAAAGAAATTTGAGAAAATTTGATTTAGTTATGTGAATTAAATGAGCAGACAAAAGAAAACAAACTATCAGTTGCTGTTAAAAAATTTTGCAACATCAAGATGAAAGCTGGATAATCGATGAGTGATTTTGATGAAAGAGTCACCAACATATTGAATGAACTGAATGCACTTGGAAGAGTGGAATCAAATAAAGAGATTGTCCTGAAGGTTATGCATGACCTTCCCAAGGAGTGGGATGTTAAAATCATGGTCATGAGGGAATCTAAAGACTTGAACAATGTGAAATTAAATGACCTATTTGTAGATCT
Organism: Primulina eburnea; assembly: GCF_022965805.1. Taxonomy (NCBI): domain Eukaryota; kingdom Viridiplantae; phylum Streptophyta; class Magnoliopsida; order Lamiales; family Gesneriaceae; genus Primulina; species Primulina eburnea. The sequence continues at coordinate 20,108,993 of NC_133114.1, read as the reverse complement.
AAAAGCCTACGAATTTGAGATTCAAACAAGAGAAGGTGAAGTTAGAGTAGGTACCTGACAAGCCAACTTGTGGCTTGGACTTTTATCGACTCTAATGTAAAAAAATATTTATTTTAATAATATTTTACGATTTTATTCGATTATGACATTATAGTTTATCTGTATATCCATGCAATTTGCATAGATAATGTAACGTCCCAAAAATTTGAAGGTCCACGTGAACCAATCCATGCAAGTTATCAAATTTCTTATATATTTTAATTAATTTGTTTTTAATTCATTAATGCATGATTTTAACATGAATATATATGTTTAATTTTTGGTTCATTAAGATTACATGATATAAGACTTTTAGCAATATTTCACGCTCGAACGAGGAATGAAAACCAGAGACAAATAATAATTTTTTTATTAAATAATTAAAAATAATTATTTAATATATGTTGTAATTAGAGGTGATTTTCGAAAATGGGCCTTGGTAGGATTTTTTTTTCTCGTCAGGTCATTTTTGAAACCGGTATGCAAAATTTAGCGAGTCGGAGGACTTTTTGAGGGCTCGAACAATATTTTCAAAAACATACCTAAACGAAATATTTTTCGGGAGTGTTTAGGGGCTTAATGCGATTATTTTATGCACAATGGGCCTACTTAATCTTATTAATTTTAATTAATTACGCATTATACTAACTATATTATACCTAAACCTACATTCAAAACCCTAATCCTCCTACACTAACATTTGGCCGCCCCCTTCCACATTCTCCAACAGCATTTTCGAAATACACAAGTAGATAGCCTTAAAAATTCTCTCAAGTTTTTCAAAGAACTCCTTCCCGGTCTCTTCAGTGCAAGTTCTACGCGAATATCTCAACGATTTCGAGCGTATATACACAAATGCACACCCTATACCTCGTTTTCTCATTATTCACGTCAATATATGTTGGTTTGTATGTTTTTGCATAAGAAACCTTAGATTTATCATGTTGTGTAGGTTTATTATAATTTTGACACGAAAAATACATTTTATTTTACATGCGACTCACGCTCTTGATTTTTTCCTGTAAGGGGTTTGTAAATCACGGTTTTAAGGGGCTGTTCATCTCGAGAACTGAGGCATCAAGGTGCTGGAGTCGGTTAGAGGTCGAGCTTTGGTGAGGGCTGATCGGATCTTGGGGGAACTAGGATTCCTGGGTGATCGGGTGAAGGGAAATGAAGAGCACGACCATGAAGGTCTGAACCAGGCCGTGGTGTGGACCTTGGTGGGTCCAAGCCGTGGTATAGGGAGGTCCATGCATGGCTGGTATCGGTTGGAGGAAGATCGTAGGGGATAACCATGAGTTAGGGTTGCACGATCGGGTTTCGGGCTTGCGTCGTGTGGATCTCATTTACTGCGTGCATTGGGCTGAGGGTAGTGCTTAGGTCCATCTAGGAGGGTCGAGAGGTGAGCTAGGAGTGGATAGTTCGAGGCTGGTCCGGTCTAGTTTGGGCTAGGATCGAGTTCTTGAGGGTTACAAGGACCTACAGATTTTGTATTGGTGGCAAGGAATGAAGAGAGACATCCGCAGATTTGTGTCTGAATGCCTCACTTGTCAGCAGGTGAAGGCTGAGCATCAGAGACCAGCAGGAATGCTTAAGCCACTCCCTATCCCCGAGTGGAAATGAGAGAATATCACTATGGACTTTGTAGCTGGATTGCCAAGGTCAGTCAGGGGATCCAATGCTATTTGGGTTATAGTGGATCGACTAACTAAGTCGGCACACTTCTTGCTAGTGAAGATGACTTTTTCCATGATGCAGTATGCGGAGCTCTATATCAAAGAGATAGTTTGATGGCACGGGATCCCAGTTTCTATTGTGTCCGACAGGGACCCGAGGTTCACATCGTCATTTTGGAAGAGTTTGCATGCAGCCATGGGAACGAAGTTGCTTTTCAGTACAGATTTTCACCTGAAGACAGATGGCCAGTTTGAGCGAGTGATCCAGATTTTGGAGGATTTGTTGAGAGCATGTATGATCGATTTCCAGGGGACTTCGGAGTCGAAGATACCTCTAGTGGAGTTTACCTACAACAACAGTTTCCAAGCATTTATAGGTATGGCTCCCTACGAGGCGTTGTATGGAAGGAAGTGCAGATTACCAGTTCACTGGGATGAGGTTGGTGAAAGAGCAGATCTTGATCCGGAGATAGTTCAGTAGACTGCAGATGTGGTGGTCAGGATTCGAGACAGAATGAAGACCGCACAGAGTCGCCAAAAGAGCTATGCTGATAAGAGAAAAAGGGATCTAGAGTTTGCCGTAGGTGACCACGTTTTCGTGAAGATAGCAACCATGAAGGGTGTTATGAGATTCGGGAAGAGAGGCAAGCTGAGTCCGAGGTCTATTGGACCGTTTGAGATTCTTGACAGAGAGTTGGGACACTAGCCTATCGTGTTGCCCTTCCGCCGAATCTGGCCGGGGTACACAATGTGTTCCACGTCTCAATGCTGAGGAAGTACCTAGCTAATCCTTCGCATGTTCTGAGCTACGAGCCGTTGCAGTTAGCTCCAGACTTGTCTTATGAGGAAAGACCTGTCCAAATCCTAAATAGACAGGAGCGGAGGCTACGAAACAAAGTGACCAAGTTGGTCAAGGTCCGGTGGCTAAATCAATCAGTGGATGAAGCCACTTGGGAAGCAGAAGAAGATATGAGGATTCGCTACCCCGAGTTGTTCGGTAAGACTTAATTTCGAGGATGAAATTTTTATAAGTGGGGAAGGAATTGTAGAGCCCAAATTCAGTACACGTATAACCCATGCATTTATTAATTGCTAAATATTTTATTAAAGTTTAAAATGATTAGTGATGCATGATTTGTATAAATTTCATTATTTCAATGTTTATGTGATGCACGTTAAAATGTTTTTCAAGTGTTATGTTTCAGGCGATTATTCGAAGCGGGATCGAGGAAAAGACCGGTGATGATTTTGGCAATTTTAACGTGGTATTTTATTTTTGAGTTGAGGGTGGGGTATTTTAACTAATTTATTAGATTGTTAGTATTTTAACGTCTAATTTATTTATCTAGTAATTTAAGAGTTGAAACTTTTAAAGTTAGCATTTTGTGTATGTGTTATTTTAATTAAGAGATTTTATTAAGAGTGTGTAGTGAATTACTATTTTATTGACTTGTTAATGAGTTAGCATTTTTAAATAGCTTGATTAATTATTTAATGAAGCAAAAAAATTTCCCCTAATTACTCACTTACACGCATTACACACACTCACACACACTTACACGTTTTTACACACACCAAAACACACACCTTCAGATTTTATTTTTGAGAGAGCAAAAACCTAGGTTTCTAAGAACCCTTGCAGCCGCCCCTTCCCTCTCCATCGTCCAGCAAACTTTGTGTGTTTTTTTCAAAGATTTTAGCGCCACGTTCGTCCCGGATCCATTCTCGCGCCATCTCCGCTTCGGTATTATCGTTACGGTATTTTAAATATCAAAGGCACGTATATTCTGTTATTTCTGCATCAATCTCGTCATATTATGTGTCGTGTTATTTTTATGCGTAAAATTATATGTATGACGTTCGTTGTTTGAGCAAAAAATGGTTTGGATCAGTTTTGAGAAAATTTTTAGATCTGAAAACTCTTTTTTACTGTATTTTCAAATACTGCAATTTTTCGGTCGTGAATCTGAGAAAACTTTCAACATGAAAATTGTAGAACCTTTTGAAACATTCGATTTGATATAAAATTCGAAATATTTGGATTATAATTGAGTGAGTTATGATCGTTTTCGTGGGACTGCTCAAACTGCGTTTCCTGAAAATTATGTTAGTGACATGTTCTTGAAGTTATTTGTTGCAGGCTTCGTTGGGCATCTCCGGGCTTGTGCTAATGCATTTAGATATGTTATGGGATGTATTTAGGTGTTATTTTGTGGTTCGTTTGGGTCGGGATTAGCTTGGGATGTAATAGAAGTCGTAGGAAGCGAAACGATGCCGAATTACGGGTTATTGTTGTATTGAAGTTACTTGTCTATGTTTGGGAACGTTCGTGGTGTTTGTATGGGTTTGAATCAATGTCATAACATCCTAGGATAAGTTTTGAGGTGTTGGTTCATGGTCCTTAGGCTTGGATTGAAAGGGTGAATGAATAAGTTAGTGAATTTTTGTGAGTTTGCAAGTCCAGTGCCTACCCGGACCCCTACACGGGGTCCGTGTACCCCCTCTTAAAATAAAAAAAATATTTGAAAAAATTATTTTTTTAGGATTTTCTTCGGGGTTCTATATCATGGTTTATCACCATGGTTAAAATTTATTTATGTAAAAATATAAGATTTGTTTTGTGGTTTTATGTCCTGGTTTAGTACGATGATTAAACGAGGTCAAGTCCGGAGCGAACTAGAATGTCATAAGCTAATTATTCACTTTGGTGGTGAGCTCGAGTACCTACGTCTAAGACATGCAAGTTAAGTATTTAAATTTATGTTAGTATGTGCAGTAGCGGTCCCAAGTGAATCCAACGAATCCCTCAACATCAAGTAAGTATGTTGTCGTGAAAAAGAAAATATTTCAAGTTTTTAAGGTATGCTAAATATCTTGTGACCAAATTATAAATGGGTTTGGAAGTCGGTGAACGTGGCCGAGGACCTCTCCACCCCGTTAAATTATGAACGGGTTTAGATCAGGATTGGAAAGAGTTAAATTATGAACGAGGACCAATCCGTCTGTTAAATTATGAACGGGGATCTCATGTATGTGACAGTGGATACGTCCCTGTCAGCCCAGTACTGTGGTTTAGTCTGATCAGGCGAAATATGTTATGGGTCACTTGCTTTGAAACATCCTCTGCACAAATGATGAAGTTCATGTATGTTCAAGTATGTACAAGTAGGCAAGCATGTTAAGAAAAGTTTATGTTGATGGCACGTCTAAGTATGTATGTACGTATGTTAAAGTTTTATTACGCAAGTTCAATATTTAAGTACGTATGCCCTATTTTAAAGTTGCATGTGATTTTATTATGTACTACTCGTTACTTCCAGTTTATCCGTGTTGAGTCTTTAGACTCACTAGACTTGATCGATGCATGTGAGGATGTTTATGAGGAGGCTGGAGGTGGGGACCAAAGAGCAGGCTTGGACTGAGCGGGAGGCTAACTCGAGGACCGTCATGTTTTACGTTTTATGCAAACATTGAATACTTTTTCAAACTTTAACTTTCAAATCTTTTGTTGCAACAACTTGTGAGACGTACAGTTTAACTCTTTTAATGAATTTTGAAGGTTCACGTTTTATTTAAGAAATTTTTTAATTTTTCCGCAAATTTTAAGTAGCAAAAGTACGGTATGTTACATATTATGTGTATGATAGATGATTTTCGAAAATGGGCTATTTATGATATTTTTACACGAAGAGCCATATTTTAAACCGGAAGTCGATTTTAGAAAAATGGATGACTTTTTGAGGATTCAGGTAATATTTTTGAAAGCGTACCAAAACGAAATATTTTGCGTACGTGTTATAGGGCCTAACGGGCTCGTTTTAGTAGACTTTTGGGGCAAGCCCACTAAACCTCATTATATTAATCCTAGGCGCAATATTCATTCATTTTTTATTTTAAACTCACTCAAACCCGAACCACCCTCCCCACTCCTCTCGGCCGCATACACACACACCCACACTTTTTTGTTCCGTTTCAAGGAGATTTCAGTAGGAGCTTTGTCTCGTCCCTCTGGTGTTCATCTCTCGCTCTGTTGGTTTGAATTTTCAAACATTTCAACACCAAGGCACGTCCGAAAACCTTTATTTTTGCATCTTTCACATCATAGTACATATTTTGATTGATATTGCATTCCATGTTATAGTCCTACTGATGTACAATTGTTTCTCAATGGTTATGTAACGTCCCAAAAAATTGAAGGTCCACGTGAACCACATGCATGCAAGTTATTAAATTTCTTTTGTATTTTATTAAATTGATTTAAAGAATTAAATCCATGTTTATGTTATTAATTTTTCTTTATTTATTTTATGCATAATTTTTCATGATAGGGTTTAATTCATGAAATTTTAAAAATTCATGCATTAGGGTTTCTAGTGCATTTCACGCTAGAACAAAGATCGGAGACCGGAAAATTTTCAAGAAAATTATTTTATTTAACGATTAAGTTTTATTAAATAATATAATGTGTTTTAAGAGCATTTTTCGAAAATGAAATTTTATTGGGTACTTTTACCCGCATGATTTTTATTTTTATCGGTACGCAAATTTTATCGAATTGAGGGACTTTTTAAGGGTTCGGCTAATATTTTCAAAAACTTTCCAACACGAAATATTTTTCGGGAGTGCGTTTGGACTTAATTGGCCTACTTGTAAGCTTGTTGAGCTTAAAACCCTTTTTAAACCTTTAATTATCAAAAATAGGCTCATTAGTTGATTGTTAGCTATTTAAATATTGCCTAATTATCATCTTAACCTAAACCTAAACAATTCCCACAGCCGACACCCTCCTCCTATCAGCAACCTCCTCGTGATTTGCTGCGACTAAGCTTTCGGTGACACATTTCTCCTTCAAGCAAAGAACACATCCCTTCGGCCGTGTCCCTCGATCAATTGTCCAAGATTTTTCCACCAAGGCATGCATTGTATAATTATTTCTGCATCATTCATGTCTATTACTGCCGTGTGTATGCATTTGTATGAGAATTATCGATTTAGCCTTGTACATGAAGAATTTTCGGTTTTTAACGTGTGTTCTTGCATTCCATGCTTTGCTACTTACGTTTTCTTGTTTGTTGTTGCAAAAGGGGGCTGCTTGAGGTGTGGCTGAAGGTTTAGTGACGAAATTATTGCTGTAAGTAGGCTGGAGTCCTTGGAGCGCAGGTTTTAGTGAGAGCCGAGATGAGTTCTTGGGTGTGTTGGCTTGTCGGTAAGGATATCGAAGGATTTACAAGGGCCGGCGGTGAAAGGGCCTGGACGAGCGATGGACCAGACCCTGGTGGGTCTGAACCACAGCCTAGGAGGGCTCAACCATGGCTGGGACGAGTCATGAAGTCAGGGGCGGAGCCAGGAATCTGGCATTATCCGGACTAGAATTTTAAACTCTAACATCCGTTAATATTTTAAATTGATCTATCCGGGCTAATATCAAATTTATTCAAAATTATACAGAAATTTACATATATATTTTTGTAAAAAAATTTAGACCACTCGGACTAAAGCCCGGGTACAAAGGGCTGTACCTCCGCCCCTGTATGAAGTTGATCCAGCTTGGGGGTAGCAAGTTGGTCGCAAGGCGAGCTTTGGGGTGGCTGTGAGTAGGCGGACTGTGCTGAGTGCATGGGAGAGTATTCGTGGGTCCTTTGGGTCCAATAGGGTCCTAGAGTGGCCTTAGTGTGGTCGAGTCATGGCTGGTCGTAGGTGGAGCGGTCTAGGTTGGTGAATAGCTCGAGTGGGTGCACAAGCTTTAAGTTGGGTGACTTGCTGGATTTCTCCAGCAGCTTTTCTAGGAGGGTTTGGGTGTTTAAGAGCTCGGTATTAGGGCTGTTAGGACCTTTTAAGTGTTATTAAGGTGTGGTAAAAGGTTGGGAAAAATTCGATTAAGTTTCGATTTAATTCGGGTTAAAATTGGGACTCCGGTCCAAATTTTAAACCAATTTGGTTAAGTTAAGAAATGGGCTCGAGTTTACGTCTACGAATGATTTTAAATATGTTTTGGGACATTTTTAGGAGTTTAGTAAGCTTCAGATCAAAATTATGAGTTTTGGATTTATCCGGGATTTAATCGCCCTACGAAACGTTAATTAAAGAATTAATTGAAACGCCTAGATTTAAGCTTAATAAAATTATGGAAAATTATATTTAAGCTCAAATAATTATTAGAAGTCGAATTTTTTAATTTGAGAATGTTATGCTAAGGTTTGGTTTAATACGAGATTAAAGCGCATTAATATGTTATATTTAAAGATTAATTTAAAATTCATCGATTTAAGCCAATAAAAATATGAGAAAATTCTAATAGTCTTAAATAATTATTTGGGACATGTTAAAGTCAATGAAATTAAGAAAATGTCAAAAACGTGGAATTAGAGGTCGAGGGGTTAAACGAAAATTTTGGGTTTCCAGGGGCAAAATGGTCATTTTTTATCCGAGGTGAGATTTTTGTTAAAGCAGCGCCCTGAGCATGAATTTATCATGTTTTAAATGTTTATGCATTACGTATATGATTTTTATGAAATTATGATAAATACGGTGCATGCTTGGTTTTAAGGAAAAAGTTACGTATATTAAGTGGTGAATATGATGATGTTTTTGAAGGATGAGAGTTGGTTGTGACTAATATGATGATACGAAGATATGATTGGAGATATCGTAAGGGAAAGACCCCAAAGGGAGCCCGACGATCGTATTTCCATTGACATGATATGATGATATGTGTAACGTACCTTACTTTTGCTACTTAAAGTTAGCGGAAAAATTTGAAATTTTCTTAAATAAAACGTGAACGTTCAAAATTCGATAAAATAACTGTACGTCTCAACCATTTGTCGTAAACAAAGGTCTAAAAATAGAGTTTGACAAAAGTGTTTGAACATTTTCATAAAAACAAAAAAAAAATGGCGTTCCTCGGGTTTAGCCTCCCGCTCAGTCCAAGCCTGCTCCTTGGTCCCCACCTCCTGCCTCCTCATAAATATCCTCACCTGCATCGATCAAGTCTAGTGAGTCTAAAGACTCAACACGTATAAACTGGAGATAACGAGTACTATGTAATAAAATCACATGCAACTTTAAAATAGGATATACATACTTTAAACTTGAACTTGTAAGATAAAACTTGCACATACGTACATACATACTTAGACGTGCCATAAACTTTTCTTAAACATGCTTGCATACTTGAACATACTTAAACATACATGGCTTCATCATTTTTGCGTAGAGGATGTTTCAAAGCAAGTGACCCATAACATATTTCGCCTGATCAGACTAAACCACAGTACTTGGCTGACAGGGACGTATCCACTGCCACATACATGAGATCCCCGTTCATAATTTAACGGGCGGATTGGTCCCCGTTTATAATTTAACTCTTTCCAATCCTGATCTAAACCCGTTCATAATTTAACGGGGTGGAGAGGTCCTCGGCCACGTTAACCGACTTCCAAACCCATTCATAATTTGGTCACAAGACATTTAGCATACCTCAAAAACTTGAAATATTTTCTTTGCACGTCGAACATACTTACTTGGCGTTGAGGGACTCGTTGGACTTCGATTGGGACCGCTGCTGCACATACTAACGCAATTACATGTACTTACATTTCATAGCTTATACGTAGGTACTCGTGCTCACCACCGAAGTAATTAAATATCTTATGACATTCTAGATCTCTTGCGACTTGACCTCATTAAATCATCGTACTAACCCACGACGTTGAACCCCGAACAATCTCTAAAATATGTGTGCACATTTCCCAACATTAAAAGACATGCACTTACTATTAAAAACTGGAAAAGAAGCAGGAACCAAAAATTTGGACAGAAGGGGTGGCGCTCGGGCAGTGAAAATTTACCGCTCGAGCGCCAGGATCCGCGCTCGGGCGGTAACAAACTTCTGCTTGGGTGCCAAGGTCAGGGGGAAAAACACTTGGGCAGAAAGAATGGCGCTCGGGCGGCAAAAAGTTACCGCTCGGGCGCCGAACGAACTGGACTCTGAGACTTAAAACTTATACTCTCCAATTTCGATTACACATGTCGTGATCAACACCTCGAGACTCATCCTAGGACGCTATGATCCATACTCGACACCATAAAATGTCCCAAACGTCAAGCACTCCCAACGAGCACAAATTCGTAAACTCAAATTTTTGACATCAAAATACTTCCTACGACGTCTAGTGTATTCGAGTGCCTATCGACACTAAATGACACATTAAATAACAACCCATCATCATACTAAGCATACGTAGACGCAGCAACGATCACCTTGTCGATTCCCAACGAATCTTGCAACAATAAAATCTCGAGAATACATCAATACATAACTTTCTGAAAACGAAGTTTGAGCAGTCCCACGAAAAACGTCATAAATCACATAATTTTTATCCTAATATTTCGAATTTTATATCAAATCGAAGGTATCAAAAAGTTATACATTTTTTGTGTTGAAAGCTTTCTCAAAATCCCGACTGAAAAATCACATTTTTCAACAGAACAGCAAGTTACGAACTTTTAGATCTAAAAATATTTCAAAACGCATTAGATGCATCTTCCTCTCAAACTTCTACATCACACATATATTTTTACGCACAATAATCAACACAACGCATAATACGACAAGATCGATGCAGAAAGAACAGAATATACGTGCCTTCTGATGATAAACTTTACCGAAACGGTGATACCGATGCTGGAGCGGAGCGAGGCTTGATCCGGGAAGAACGTGGCGCTAAAATCTTGCGATAAAACTCACGAAAATTGTTTGAATGATGAAGGGGGTGGGGCGGCTGCTGTGGAAATTTAGAACTCGAGGTTTTCTTTTCTTTTAAAATCTGAAAATAGAAATGTGTAGTGTGTGGTGTGTGTTTAGCGTGAATATGTGTGTGTGTTTGATTAATTAGGGGTTTACAATTTTTCTTAATTAGAAATTAATAATGGTAATTAAAATGCTAATCAAAATGCAAATAATATGCTAATAGAATTCTAATTAAGAGTTTAACCCCTCAACTATGAAATCCCCTAAACAAAAAGATACACAAGTGCTAGACTTTAAAAGTTTTAAAATTCTAAAATTCACCTAATAATTAAATTAGGCTTTAAAATACTAACAACTTAATAAATTAGTTAAAATACCCCAACCTCAACTTAAAATAAATTACCACCCTTTTAATTTGCCAAAATCGTCACCGGTCTTTTCCTCAATCCCGCCTCGAATAATCGCCTGAAACATGAAACTCAAAAAAATTTTTAACGTGCATCACATAAACATAATTAATTTAAAATAATGCATTTAAATAAATCATGCACTACTAAGACTCATTTTAAAATTTAAAATACTTTAATAATTAATTAAATGCATGGGTTATACGTGTACTGAATTTGGGCACTACAGTTCCTCCCCACTTATAAAAATTTCCTCCTCGAAATTAAGTCTTGCCGAACAACTCCGGGTAGCGAATCCTCATGTCCGCTTCTGACTCCCAAGTGGCTTCTTCCACTGATTGGTTTAGCCACCGGACTTTGACTAGCTTAGTCACCTTGTTTCGAAGTCTCCGCTCTTGCCTGTCTAGGATCTGGATAGGTCTCTCCTCATAAGACAGGTCTGGAGCCAACTGTAACGGTTCATAGCTCAACACGTGCGAAGGATTAGCTAGGTACTTCCTCAGAATTGAGACATGGAACACTTTGTGTACCCCGACCAGATTCGACAGAAGGGCAACGCGATAAGCTAGTGTCCCAACTCTGTCAAGAATCTCAAAAGGTCCAATAAATCTCGGACTCAGCTTGCCTCTTTTCCCAAATCTCATAACACCCTTCATGGGCGCTATCTTTACAAAAACGTGATCACCTACGGCAAATTCGAGGTCTCTTCTCCTCTTATCGACATAGCTCTTTTGGCAACTCTAACCACCGTCTCTGTCTCATGTTCAGTTCCTTCTGTGTGAAGAAATATTTGAGACTCTTGTTATCAGTGAATGTCTGACACTTATCACCATACAAGTAGTGTCTCCAAATCTTCAATGCAAAGACAACCGCGGCTAACTCATCTCGTGCACCTTCAACTGCCTAGACGCATAAGCTATCACCCGACCATGCTGCATCAATACCGCGCCTAACCCGAGCTTAGATGCATCGGTGTATAACACAAAATCCCCTTTCCCTGTTGGAATGGCTAACACTGGCGCTGAAATAAGGGTTTGCTTCAACGTATCAAAGCTCTTCTGACATTATCACTCCACACAAACTTAGCATTATTTTTTGTCAGTGAAGTGAGTGGCACTGCTATCGACGAAAATCCTTTGATGAACTTACGATAGTAACCGGCTAAACCCACTGCGGATCTCTGATGCATTCTTCAGTTCAACCCATTACTTAACGGCCGCTACCTTCGCTGGATCCACCTCAATTCCGCTGCTAGAAATTATATGACCCAAAAATGCTACCTTCTCCAACCAAAATTCACACTTTCTGAACTTCGCAAATAACTTGCGGCTCTGCAAGGTCTGCAAGACTGTCTTCAAATGCTGCCTGTGCTCCTCATGACTCTTCGAGTAGATAAGAATATGGTCAATGAACACTATGACGAATTTATCTAAGTAAGGCTGGAATACTCGGTTCATGAGGTTCATGAAAATTGCTGGAGCATTCGTCAGTCCAAACGGCATCACTAAGAACTCGTAATGCCCATATCTGGTCCTAAAGGCTGTCTTGTGCACATCTGCATCTTTCACCTTCAGCTGGTGATATCCTGATCGAAGATCTATCTTAGAGAACACTGTAGCTCCCTGCAAATGGTCGAACAAGTCTTCGATTCTAGGAAGTGGGTATTTATTTTTGATCTTTACCTTGTTAAATTCTCGGTAATCGATGCACGGCCCCATACTCCCATCCTTCTTCTTTACAAAAAGTATTGGTGCGCCCCAAGGCGAGCAACTAGGGCGGATAAATTCCTTGTCGAGGAGCTCCTGAATTTTCTGCTTGAGTTCTAACATTTCAGCTGGAGCTAATCAGTACGGTGCTTTAGAGATTGGCGCAGTGCCTGGCATAATGTCGATCGCAAACCCCACCTCTCTCTCTGGTGGAAGACCTGTGACGTCATCAGGAAAGACGTCTGGGAAATCTCTGGCTACTGGCACCTCCGATAAAGTCAGAGTGGGTATGTCACGTGCAGAAATAATGCTGGCCAAGAGGCATGACACCCCTTAGAAATAAGTCTCCTAGCCTGCATGCAAGAGATCATGCGAGGGAAACTTCTCCACCTGGCTGGTTCAAAAAGAAACTGCTCCATGCCCGGCGGTCTAACCAATACTGACCTCTTCTGAAATTCAATCAGAACTCTGTTCCTCGTCAGCCAGTCCATTCCTAAAATAATGTCGAATTCTGGCATCGGCAAGACGATCAAATCAGCATACACCAGGTGGCCGTGCAATTCTAGATCAATGTCTCTGACCACACTAGTAGCTGACAGCTTTTCCCCTGATGGGACTGTCACGTAATAATTCGCGTCGAGTCCAATGGTCTTGATATCCAAGTGACTAGCAAATGTTTCCAAAATGAAAGAATGGGTGGCTCCTGAATCTATCAAGGCCTGAGTGGCTAATCTCAATGAAAATATTTCCTGAGAGACGTTAGCACAACACAAACTTATATCCCAAAAATTCTAACATTAATCACAAACATAGTAGAAAATTATTATCCCAAATTACTCAAAATATTACTAGCACCTTAATAATCCCAAATAAAATTCCACATGCAAGGAAAAACTTAATACTGAGCTTAGGTAGAAAAAGTTTTACCTGTCAGTAAACTCGTGTCTGGGTTCGCCTCTTGTGCATGCATGGCTAATACTCTGCCCTGAGTAGGCTGCTTCCACTGCGGGCACTCCTTCAGTATGTGGTCAGTGGCCCCACATTTAATACATTTTCCAGATCCCCATAAGCATGGTCCGGGATGCTGGCGATTACATTTCTGACACACTGGGAAATTCCCGGGTTTCTGAGGCGCCACCTGCTGCTGTATCGGACCCTTGCCTTTCGGTGGTCCCTGATAGGGTTTCTTCCTCGACGGTCCCTGAAACGGCCTCTTAAACTGAGGTCTCTGCTGTTGCTACTGCTGGTGTTGCGGTGGTGCCTGATACGGCCTCTTGCCCTGCCTGTCCATCTCGATATCTCTCAGATCTTGCTCTGCAGCCAATGCTCTCATACTGCGACTGCATAGCTAGTAGGACCAACTATACTCGGACGTCACGACGCAAGATCGGCCGCAAACCATTCAGGAAATGCCTCAACTTTGCCTGGACATCATTCGCAATGAGGGGTACGAAGTGACACCCTCTCTCAAACTTCCTAACAAATTCTGCAAAACTATTATCTCCATGACGCAGTGTCATAAACTCGCTGGTGAGGCAAGAGCGTACTTCCTCAGTGAAGTAATTCGAGTAGAAAACCTCTTTGAACTCATTCCAAGGCAGTACCTGCAAGTTGACTGCCACTGACGCACTCTCCCACCACTGTCTGGCGTCCCCTGTCAGAAGGAACGTGGCACACCTGACCCTGTCTGCATCAGCCAGTTCCATGAATTCGAAGATTACCTCGATGGACTTAATCCATCCTTCAGCTACCATCGGGTCAGTGGTACCCGAAAACTCCTTTGGGCTCATACGTCTGAACCTCTCGTAAACTGCTTCCGGTCTGGGCCTCTCCCCCGCATCTACTGCAGTCTGGTTCCTCGCAAACTATGCGAAGAACTGCGTCATACCTGCAAGCATCTGAGCCTGCATATCCGGAGGTGGAGGTGGAGGATTGGCCATCTCCTCATTTCGGGCCTCTCTGTCCTCTTCCCTCGCTTCACGGTCAACCACACGTCTAGCAGGCATTCTGTTCCAACAATTTACCCAACACGTAAACCCAATATGCATGAACATGATATCAATGACATAAGATGCATGTACTACAACTTTAAAATATGCACATGCTGAAATCAGAACTTAATGCTTACTACATAACATAAATTTGAAACCTTAAAACTTATAGACTTGAGGTGTGACTTCGTGAGCTTCTTGCGACTAGCAGTAGGCATAACCCTTTACAAGAACACCGCTCTGATACCAAATGTAACGTACCGTACTTTTGCTACTTAAAGTTTGCGGAAAAATTTGAAATTTTCTTAAATAAAACGTGAACGTTCAAAATTCGATAAAACAAATGTACGTCTCAACCATTTGTCGTAAACAAAGGTCTAAAAATAGAGTTTGACAAAAGTGTTTGAACATTTTCATAAAAACAAAAAAAAAAGTGGCGGTCCTCGGGTTTAGCCTCCCGCTCAGTCCAAGCCTGCTTCTTGGTCCCCACCTCCTGCCTCCTCATAAATATCCTCACTGCATCGATCAAGTCTAGTGAGTCTAAAGACTCAACACGTATAAACTGGACATAACGAGTACTATGTAATAAAATCACATGCAACTTTAAAATAGATATACATACTTTAAACTTGAACTTGTAAGATAAAACTTGCACATACGTACATACATACTTAGACGTGCCATAAACTTTTCTTAAACATGCTTGCATACTTGAACATACTTAAACATACATGGCTTCATCATTTTGCGTAGAGGATGTTTCAAAGCAAGTGACCCATAACATATTTCGCCTGATCAGACTAAACCACAATACTGGTCTTATAGGGACGCATCCACTGCCACATACATGAGATCCCCGTTCATAATTTAACGGGCGGATTGGTCCCCGTTTATAATTTAACTCTTTCCAATCCTGATCTAAACCCGTTCATAATTTAACGGGGTGGAGAGGTCCTCGGCCACGTTAACCGACTTCCAAACCCATTCATAATTTGGTCACAAGACATTTAGCATACCTCAAAAACTTGAAATATTTTCTTTGCACGTCGAACATACTTACTTGGCGTTGAGGGACTCGTTGGACTTCGATTGGGACCGCTGCTGCACATACTAACGCAATTACATGTACTTACATTTCATAGCTTAGACGTAGGTACTCGTGCTCACCACCGAAGTAATTAAATATCTTATGACATTCTAGATCTCTTGCGACTTGACCTCATTAAATCATCGTACTAACCCACGACGTTGAACCCCGAACAATCTCTAAAATATGTGTGCACATTTCCCAACATTAAAAGACATGCACTTACTATTAAAACTGGAAAAGAAGCAGGAACCAAAAATTTGGACAGAAGGGGTAGCGTTCGGGCAGTGAAAATTTACCGCTCGAGCGTCAGGATCCGCGCTCGGGCGGTAACAAACTTCTGCTTGGGTGCCAAGGTCAAGGGGAAAAACACTTGGGCAGAAAGAATGGCGCTCGGGCGGCAAAAAGTTACCGCTCGGGCGCCGAACGAACTGGACTCTGAGACTTAAAACTTATACTCTCCAATTTCGATTACACATGCCGTGATCAACGCCTCGAGACTCATCCTAGGACGCTATGATCCATACTCGACACCATAAAATGTCCCAAACGTCAACGCACTCCCAACGAGCACAAATTCGTAAACTCAAATTTTTGACATCAAAATACTTCCTACGACGTCTAGTGTATTCGAGTGCCTATCGACACTAAATGACACATTAAATAACAACCCATCATCATACTAAGCATACCTAGACGCAGCAACGATCACCTGTCGATTCCAACGAATCTTGCAACAATAAAATCTCGAGAATACATCAATACATAACTTTCTGAAAACGAAGTTTGAGCAGTCCACGAAAAATGTCATAACTCACTCAATTTTTATCCAAATATTTTTATTTTAAATCAAATCGAAGGTGTCAAAAATTTCTACATTTTTCTTGTTGAAAGCTTTCTCAAAATCCCGACTGAAAAATCGCAGTTTTCAACAGAACAGCAAGTTACGAACTTTCAGATCTAAAAATATTTCAAAACGCATTAGATGCATCTTCCGCTCAAACTTTGTGTGTGTGTGGTGTGTGTTTAGCGTGTGGTGTGTGTTTAGCGTGAATATGTGTAGTGTGTGGTGTGTGTTTAGCGTGAATATGTGTGTGTTTGTGTTTGATTAATTAGGGGTTTACAATTTTTCTTAATTAGAAATTAATAATGGTAATTAAAATGCTAATCAAAATGCAAATAATATGCTAATAGAAGTCTAATTAAGAGTTTAACCCCTCAACTATGAAATCCCCTAAACAAAAAGATACACAAGTGCTAGACTTTAAAAGTTTTAAAATTCTAAAATTCACCTAATAATTAAATTAGGCTTTAAAATACTAACAACTTAATAAATTAGTTAAAATAACCTCAACCTCAACTTAAAATAAATTACCACCCTTTTAATTTGCCAAAATCGTCACCGGTCTTTTCCTCGATCCCGCCTCGAATAATCGCCTGAAACATGAAACTCGAAAATTTTTTAACGTGCATCACATAAACATAATTAATTTAAAATAATGCATTTAAATAAATCATGCACTACTAAGACTCATTTTAAAATTTAATAAATACTTTAATAATTAATTAAATGCATGAGTTATACGTGTACTGAATTTGGGCACTACAATATGATAGGCCCGGACTCAGTTGATGGGTGTGAGTGTCGCTAATGTCCCCCGCCTCCCGGTACCGTGGTAACACATAGATGGATCCATCGACTGACATGATGACATGATGATACGAAAGTCATAACTAATGAACGAAATTCAAATTAATATTTTAACACGTATATGTTGATACGATGATACATGCTATTCCCATGTTTTGACAGGTTACGGTTACGCATACGATATGATAACATGATGATACATGTTTTGGCAATGATTTTACACGATACGCTTATGTTAATGGTTTTAAGCTCATGAAATGTATGTTGATTATGCTATTTTTCACTGCTGTATACTACGTATATGTACTTGTTATTACTGTACAAGTATGTTGAATCTTTAGACTCACTAGATGTGTATGATGCAGGTGCGCATTTTGATCAGGGGACCTGAGGTGCCGAAGACTGAGCAGGCAGGCGGGATGTGTGCTGACACGACCTGAGAAACATTATTTTTCCGCATATTGATTCATGTGTTTGACAGGAGTTACACATTTTTTTATGTTGATGATATTACGATTTTACACGTTTACGTTTATGTTGATTTTGGATGACGTTAGTTATTTTTATACTGCGTTATTCTTGTTGGCAAAAAAATACGATTATTTTAAATGTTATTTTGTAATTGCGACCTTTTAAACAAAAAATATTCCGCACTATTAAATGAGTAGACGTTTCAGTTGGTATCAGAGCAAGGATCCTGTATAGGGTTGTGCCACCGCTAGCTTCTGCAGCTCAGTCTTCAAGCCTCAAGTATGTAAGCTTTTATGATTTAAATGTTATAATTTTTTTTAATGATATCAACTGCATGTTTACATGATATATGCTTTACATTACCTGTTTTTCTGTCGTTATGTTTTGAGATTAGATGTTTCAAAAATTTTGTGCATGTTACGACATGAAATGAGAAATTATAAGATTTCATACTTGTTGGCTTTGTGGTGGAATTGGACATGAATAAGAATTTTTCTATTGGGCATTAGGAAAGGTTGGAAATGATTTGTCTATATTGATTTTTAGTTTGTAAGTACTGATGTTCTATTTTTTTGTTTACGAGTTAGTCATGAAGATTATGAATGCTTTTGGGACTTGTAGATTTTCTAAGAAATTATTGATTGTTCGTGGTTACTAGTTGAATTAATTTTTGAAGATTTCATATAAAGAATAATTATTCGAAGACTACGACGGTCTTTAGAAGTATAAAATTTATAACTTGGATTTTAAGTATTTATGGGAATGTAAGATTGGTTATGAAAATTAATTTTGGGTTTAATAAGTTTAAGGTTATTGAACCTTATGTTACGAGAAACCTATAAATTGAATTATGAACGCCAAAAACTTATGGGTAATTATGGAATTTTAGAAAATTAAGGACAAATTGGATAATTTTCGAGGAAATTAAGAATTAATGTTGCAATTTTAAGAAATTTGGGAGATACGTTACATAAGTTTGGTGCCGTAAGATAAAGATTCGATTCAATGATTTTAGGCTAATCTTGTTACGGAGTTGAGATAAAGTTTAAATTTTAAGTGTATCACCGGGGATAGAAGTCGATCAATAAACTTTGGTGCTAAGATTTCTTAAGTCAAACTGCATGAATGATAGTGTAATAGGTGATGACCATTGTGGGGACCCGGACGCTAATCATATTTTTAATCATTATTGGGATAATTGGATCAATGTAAATAATCTGAGTCTAATATTTTTTTTAAATATAGTGCGGAACGTAATGGAATCAATCTAATATACATATCAGTATAAAAGTATAAATCTTGTACAACATACATTCATCTAAATCTAAGGTTCAACAACTAATTATCAAGTGTTCAACCCTATTTACATCGAAGTCCGTAGTCTCCACTCTAATCACGATCTCTCCTCATCTTCTTGACCCTGATCATGTCCCACCTGTTGCCATGCACACATACAAACACGACAACTGTCGGATAACTCCGGTGAGATATATATCCCAGTATAAACAATGTAAACATGCAGTAATATAAAATCATATATAAAAGCATGAAACACATATCAATAACAAGTATTAAATCTGAACCACATATATCAAAACAAACTCTGAATCACACTCTGTAACTCCTAAACTCTGACTCGACTCATCCTACTCTAGGTATCCCGATTTGAATAAGAACGCAACGTTCTCCCATCTACTTTACCCCAGCTAGATGGGTGGTACGTTCTTAGTCCCAGAATTTGGCGGTGTATATTGAAGATCTGAAATTGGAGGCGGTCTTCTCCTCAGTCTATCAATATATATATATATCCAAAACTCTAGTGACTTGGCGGTTCTGGCATGATGGTTTTGTCAAAGACTTGGCGGTTCTGCCCAATTCTAACTCATGATTTGCTATAATCAATAGAGTAAGCATATCAATACCAAACATTGCAAATATCAAATGCAATAATCATTCAGTATGTGATTTTGAGAAACTCAAGTCAAATCTAACTCGAGTTGTGCAATCTCAAATTAACATTTATTTATACCTTTCTTTCTGTATTTCTGAATCTGTCGAAGTCTCGAATGCAAAGTCGGTCAATACTCAGTCTGACAATGACAATAACGAGAAATACAATATCAATATCCCAATCAATCGATACTGGATATAATCAGAACTAAATAACATTCTGTTTCAATGGCATAACTGCCCAATTTCAATATACCCAGCAGTACAAATCGATACATATCAATTCCTGCAACTCATGATCAATAACGATACACATATGATATCATGTCTCAACCCAATCAATTCTGAAATTCAAAACAATTCCATAATCAGTCTGTTTTTCAATCTGTCTTTGATTCTACGATGTCTAACATGTCAAGAATATCATATATGAATCATATTCGATTCTGACAACCATAATTTCAAGACATGACAAAACTTACGTCCAGTTGTAGTCTGTAACGAGAGGATCACTATACCGAAGTCGGATTCAAAATCAGACGGACGGATCGCAATATACAGGCGTAAGGATTTTCACAACTTTTCAGAAGCCTTTTATCGTTTCTTTTGTTTCTGATTTCTGAAGGAAGATATGTATATATATATATACATATATATATATATATATGTATATATATTCCCCGTGCATGTCCAAGCCACGTGGCTGAATCTTTGTCCTGCAAGTCTCGCGCATATGCGCGACCTGTCTCGGCGCGTCCTTCACACGGCAGCTCGCGCATATGCGCGCCCTCACTCGGCGCATATGTGCGAGGCCTTTGTTCATTTTCCCCAACTCTCGGGTACCATCGCGCATGTGCGCCCATTCACGTCGCGCATATGCGCGACTTGTTCTGCCTATTCCGCGCATATGCGCCGATCTAGTCGCGCATATGTGCGAGGCTCATTCCTCGCACAACATTCCAGCTTCTTTCCGGCTTCCCCGGTCTGATGTGTTCTGTCTAAAATCACATCAATTAATCAACAAATCATTTTAGATTAACAA
Organism: Primulina eburnea; assembly: GCF_022965805.1. Classification (NCBI taxonomy): domain Eukaryota; kingdom Viridiplantae; phylum Streptophyta; class Magnoliopsida; order Lamiales; family Gesneriaceae; genus Primulina; species Primulina eburnea. The sequence continues at coordinate 20,088,221 of NC_133114.1, read as the reverse complement.
CACATCAAATCTCGGGCATTACAATTCTCTCCCTCTAAGATTCGATTTTGTCCTCGAAATCACATGTAATTAATTAAATATCAAATCATATACAATAAGGAATGGAGAATAGAAGCTCAATAAAAATACTCACATCAGTGAAATAAAGCTGGGAACCTCTGTCTCATACAGACTCAGTCTCCCAGTCCACTGAACTTTCACGAGTGGAATAGTCTTTGTTCTAAGTCGCTTTTCCTTTCGATCGAGAATTTGAATCGGCTTTTCGAAATAACTCAATGTCTCGACCAATTCGGCCTCGTCTGGCTGAATAACATGTGAAGCATCTGGCATGTACTTTCGCAATAATGATACATGAAAAACATCATGTATTCCAGATAATGAAGGCAGTAATGCGAGTCGATAGGCACGATCGTCTATCTTCTCAAGAATCTCATATGGCCCAATGAAAGCTAAGACATAGAGCTACAACTTTCATATTTACCACTTTCGCAAATTCGAAGCCTAAAATATCGTTTTGGTCCGAGCAAGGCGCGCACCCGCGCAGAACTGCGCGCGCGGGCAGAACTATGCGTGCATATGCGCGAGTTTGGTCGTGCATATGCGCGAATGCTTCTGGAAAACACGATATAAGGGTGATAAGGATGAATTTTCAATACATATCCTTCCTTCTTCCTCTGAAATTCGAGAGAAAAGTTGGGAATTTGATTTCTTTCGTACGAAATCACCTCGAAACGTTGTCCAAACTTGGAACAAATTATATATCCGGAATCCTCGCGTCGAGAGCTTCCTTTTGAGGTAAGTTTCTTTTAGTTTCAGCAGCTTTAAATATTAAAGTGCTGGAATAGCATGTAATTGAAGTTGAATTTCTGATATGTAGTAGAATAACCGACAAGAAACTCATATTTGAAGTCGGAATTGAATTATGATATGATTTGGATTTGATATGAATTTTTGAAGTTTCAAATGATATTTGAAACTCATATTAATGATTTTGGAGTATGTTATTGATTGGAATGAATATGCTATTGATGTAGATAAAGTGTAATATCGATATCTTCAGGCTACATCAACTAAAAACGAAGAATTGAGGTATGTTGCGACCGGATAACATACGACATGTATCTGTATTATATGATATATGATTGGATTGGAATACGTGTCTATATGCCTATTTGTTGATTTGATGTGGCATACATGACATTATGATTTGAATATCGGTGTATAAAATAAATGTTTTGTTAACACACATCATTTTATGCATACATCGATACATGACATGCACGTTGAGCTATGATCTTGGATACCTTGATATGATTGAATTGGATTCCGGGGTTTGTGAACACAATCGCTATGCCGGTATTATATGACCCGTAAAGCATAGAAAATTGTGGCCCCATATGATTGGATATGAGATGTGGGATTTGATGGCGCTTTGCTGACGCTATCATACGTGTATTCCTATATCGGCCGGTGTGCCAGGTCGAGCATTGATTTGAATTGATAGCGATTCGATTGATTCTGACATGTGCTCAGTAGATGGGCATTTGACCTGATACCTCCACGACATACATGCATTGCATACCATATATCATTGTTTAGATATCTGTGGTATATATGATTAGTTTTTCCATTCGGAGCTTTGATTACCCCAAGAGGGGCTGTTGTTGTCTTTGTGTGTGGACAATGGCAGGTACTCCAGGATATCAGGAGACCGGAGAGGGTACTTCTGGTGGGAGCCACAGCTTGGGCTGAGGTTTATGTTTATGTCTTGTTCCCAGTATATAAGTATATGTATCTATATATCGGGGCATGTCCCGAGGATATGAGATGTTTGTATGTGATTGGTTGTGATTACGTGTGGGCATGATTATGACGTGAGATGAGATACTATTTTTAGTATTTAAATAAAATGACTTGGGCTCATTGTAAAGAAAATTTAAACTCGATTTTCGCTGTTATTAATTAACCCTAATCAGATTGCATTGTAATAACGATTAGGAGCTAAGGGCCCCACACTAGATGGTATCAGAGCATAGCTGGGAATGCTCTATTGAGTCTTGTGTACAATTGAATAGGCACAAATTAATTGTGCGTATGTGTTTGACTTATTTGTATTACTTGCTCTTATGTGATTTGATTTGAGTAAGTATCTGATGAGATTGATGATATTAGATGATGAGATTATGAAACTGATATGAAATTGTGATATTCATCTTTTGATTTGTAGATGGATCCCACAAATGAGACTGCGAGTAGCAGTACTGAGAGGATTGTTGGGCAATTTGAAGGATTGTCCATGGATGTAGTGATGGCTCGATTCCTGGATTTGAAACCACCGAGGTTCTTTGGCACTGAGAGTGCAGAAAGAGCTGAGGCCTGGCTGAAGAATATCGAGCACTTGTTTATATTTTTGAGTATTCCAAGGCTCGGAGACTGAAACTTGCTCTCTATCAGTTGAAAGACCGAGCTAAATCTTGGTGGGAAGCCGCTGAGATTGGATTGAAAGAGGCCGGGACTGAAGTCACATGGGATGTCTTCAAGGCCCAGTTTTTGGAGCAGTATTCTACTCCTTCTTATTATACTGCACAGGAGAATGAGTTTAATAATCTGCAGCAGGGAACGATGTCTGTTGCAGAGTATGCTTCGAAGTTTTCTACTTTACTGAAATATGTTCCTCACGTAGCTGGGAATGCGAGGGCAAAATATGACATGTTTGTAAATGGTTTACATCCTGCTTTGTATACATATGTTGTTTCTGGATTGCCTACAAGCTATGTAGAGGCAGTTGAACGAGCCAAGGCAGCCGAGGCTGGACTTAGGAGAGGAAGTCCACAGTATATTCCTCCACCTTAAGTGTCAGCTCAGCAGCCTGCCCTGCGTCCCAGATGCAGAAAACATTATTCTGTCTGAGAAAGTTGTGCATAACTGTGTATTGATCTATGAGGATAATGTGATGTTCTTGAATTTGATTGTCCTCCCAATGCACGACTTTGATTGTATTGTTGGCATAGATATCTTGACGACAAATCGAGCTACTGATGATTGTTTTCATGGAGTGGTTCGATTCCGGCCGATTGATGGACCCAAGTGGAATTTTTATGGCAAGGGTTCCCAAGCCAAAATTCCATTGGTATCTTCCTTGGAAATGCCTCGACTTTTGACTAACGAAGATGAAGATTATCTTATCTACGCTATTGATGTCTCTAAGAAGGAACCTTCTTTATCTGAGATTACTGTTGCGAAAGAATTTCCAGATGTATTTCCCGATGAGATTCCTGATTTTCCTCCTCATCGAGAAGTTGAGTTTAGTATTGATCTTATGCCGGGGACTGCTCCCATATCTAAAGCTCCTTATCGCATGGCACCATTGGAATTGAAAGAATTGAAAGAACAATTACAGGATCTTCTCGATAAGGGATATATTCGACCGAGTGTATCACCTTGGGGAGCTCCAGTTTTATTTGTTCGAAAGAAAGATGGTACTATGCGAATGTGTATCGATTATAGGCAGCTGAATCGGGCTAATGTGAAAAATAAGTACCCACTTCCTCGTATTGATGATTTATTTGATCAGCTTCAGGGTACTTCTGTTTACTCTAAGATTGATCTTCGTTCTGGGTATCATCAAGTACGAGTTCGAGACGAAGATGTGCCCAAAACTGCTTTTCGTACGAGGTATGGCCACTATGAATTCTTGGTTATGCATTTTGGTCTTACGAATGCTCCTGCTATTTTTATGGACTTAATGAATCGGGTCTTTCGAGATTATCTAGACCGACTCGTTATTGTTTTTATTGATGATATTCTTGTGTATTCGAAATCAAAGAAGGAGCATGCTGAACATCTGAGACTGGTACTTCAAACTCTTCGTACTAGTCATTTGTATACCAAATTGTCCAAATGCGAATTCTGGATGGACAAAGTGGTATTTCTGGGCCACGTCATTTCGAGACATGGCATATCTGTTGATCCTGCGAAGGTCGAAGCTGTATTGAATTGGCCAAGACCTACAAATGTTCCTGAGATCCGTAGCTTCATGGGTTTAGCTGGATATTATCGTCGTTTTATTGAAGGATTTTCGAAGATAGCTAAACCTATTACTCAACTGACATAGAAGAATCAAAGATTCATTTGGTCAGATGAATGTGAAGCTAGTTTTCTTGAATTGAAGACGAGATTAACCACAGCACCTATGCTTACTATTCCCTCAGGTACCGGAGGATTTGTGGTGTGTACAGATGCGTTTGGTAAAGGTTTGGGTTGTGTTCTGATGCAACATGGCAAGGTGGTTGCTTATGCGTCTCGTCAATTGAAATCCCATGAAACTCGTTATCCTGTTCATGATCTCGAATTGGCCGCCATTGTGTTCGCTTTGAAGATTTGGCGTCATTATTTGTACGGAGAAAAGTTTGTTATCTATTCGGACCATAAGAGTCTGAAATATCTCTTTTCTCAATCTGATCTGAATAAGAGGCAACACAGGTGGATGGATCTCCTGAAAGATTTTGATTGTGAGATTCAATATCAACCTGGATCGGTGAATGTTACTGCGGATGCCCTGAGCCGTAAAGTTCATGACTCTATTCTAGCTTCTGTCAGTGTCGCCAAAGTACACGAGGATATATGTACTTCTGGCTGGACTTTTCACTCGAATTGGAATTCTGTCACTGTCTCAGCATTGCAAATTGAGCCGAATTTGATATTGAAGATACGAAAGGCCCAACGAAGCGATGCTCAGATCCAAAAGTCGAAAGAACTTGTATCTGCTGGATATCAGTCTGGATTCCAGATTTCTTCTGATGGTTCTTTACGACTTAATGGTCGGCTGGTAGTTCCTGACGACTCTGATTTGAAATCTGCCCTTCTTCGAGAAGCACATTGTAGCAAATACAGTATCCACCCTGGAGGTCGGAAGATGTATTTGACATTGAGACCTCAATTCTGGTGGAAACGTATGAAGAAGGACATTGCTGAGTTTATTTCGAAATGTCTTGTCTGCCAGCAAGTGAAAGTCGAGAGAATGAAACCGGGGGGATTGCTCCATAGTCTTGAAATCCCGAAATGGAATTGAGAACATATTGCTATGGATTTTTTGACTCATTTACCTCGTTCGCCCAAGGGCTGTGATGCTATTTGGGTTATTATTGATCGGCTTTCGAAATCTGCGCATTTTATTCCGTATGAACGGACTTATCCTTATAAGAGAATGACCCGTTTATACATTGAGAATGTTGTGAGACTGCATGGTGCGCCAGTCTCAATTGTATCTGATCGTGATCCTAGGTTTGCTTCTAAATTCTGGGGTAGTTTTCAGGAAGCGATGGGTACGCGTTTGGATATGAGTACTGCTTATCATCCTCAAACTGATGGCCAAACTGAGCGTACGATTCAGACTTTAGAGGATATGTTGCGTGCAATTGTGATGGACTTTAGAATGGGATGGCAAGATGCCTTACCATTGGTAGAATTTTCTTATAATAATAGCTTTCAGACGAGTATTGGTATGACACCGTTTGAAGCTATATATGGGAGACGATGTAGATCACCGTTATTCTGGGATGAAATTGGTGAGAAACAATTTACTGGACCTGAAATGATATAGGAAATGAACGATAAGGTTCAGTTGATTCGGCAGCGGATGAAAGCTGCTCAGGATCGTCAAACGAGTTATGCGAATAAACGAAGACGACCCTTAGAATTCCAGAGAGGTGACATAGTGTTTTTGAAAATATCTCCCTTTAGAGGCACTGTTCGATTTGGCATGCGAGGGAAGTTATCTCCTCGTTATGTTGGTCCATACGAGATTCTCGATCGAGTTGGTGATCTTGCGTATCGATTAGCATTGCCACCAGCTCTATCTACTATTCATGATTTGTTTCATGTTTCTATGTTGAGGAAATATGAACTTGATCCATCACATGTGCTTGCGCATGATGAGGTTGAACTGGATCCTTCTCTTTCCTATGTTGAACAACCTGTTCGCATTATGGATCGAAAGGAAAAGATATTGAGAAATAAATCGATTCCTCTAGTACGAGTGCAATGGACACGACATGGTGTTGAAGAATCAACGTGGGAATTGGAGAGCAAGATGCGAGATTCGTATCCGCATTTGTTTGATTCTATGACATCTATTCCATTGTATTCGATGTATTATGATCTTTTTTCAGATTTTAGTTTTGATATGTACTATAACTGGTGACATATATATGTTTGCCAATGTTATGTTTATAGAGATGTTTGAGATTTCGAGGACGAAATCTTTTAAGTGGGGGAGAAATGTAAGGACCGTGTATCGTATTATCGTAAATCCTATGTTGATTATCGATAATATATGAAATTGTCATGTGATTATGTATTTGATGTATATCATGACAATGAAAGTGAGAAAATAAGTTGTGATATTGAAAGATTGTATTAGGAATTGATTTGTGTTTGAAACGTGTGCTGAACCGCAACAAAAAAATGACACATGTTACGGTTTTTAGCATAATTAACTAAGTATTGGTCCAAATGACATGAGGCCAATTCCATTGGAAAGCTAAGACATAATACTAAAACTTTGATGTTCTGAGTTTTGTCAAAATCCATTTGGAAATAGGAGAAAAAGCATCCCGAAGTGTATCGTGTGCGTTGCAGTTCTTATAC